>NC_081775.1:27019125-27229125 GCF_963082965.1 Carassius carassius | reverse complement strand
TGTGCTGCTTTTTTTCTGGAAAGCTATTTTAAATTGCAATAACAAATATTTCATAATATTATTGTTACATAATATTATTTACAATAAACACATCTTTGAGCATAATAAACATCTTTCTAAAACATCTTAGTTATTCCAAAAGTTTAGCCTGGAATGTAATATAATACCAATCATGTTTTGATGTTTAGTAATGTTTGATGTTAAGCTTTTTTGTTTACATAATTTTTAACATGCTTTCCATGATTCCAGTAGTTTTTAGTTTTGCTTATTTAGTAAAAAGTCTAAGGTGTTACTCTGATTATATTGCCTGTGCAACATGCAGTAACCACAAATCCATTTTATTTGTTCTCAGAGGAAGAACTGAAGTTCTTTGAAGGCGATTCTCCATGCAAGGGAAAAGTGCGCATCAAGCAATTTGATGGTAGGACTGTCTGGCTGTCTGCAAAACCAGAGGAAGAGAATAAGAAAAAAGCCAATGACACATGCAAAGCAATGCAGTGTGGAACTCTGCTCTCCTTTGAACCAGAGCAAAACACCAAAGATGCCAAAGTCACATGTTCAGGTACAGTACATGTGGCACCAGAATTGCCTTATTGTTTTTAACCTACTCTTATAAAACTATATTTAAAAAAAAAGTTAAATTATTTTAAATGATAAAAACTAAATAGCATGATGTTTGAAAATGTAATGCCAACTTAATTTAATTGTGTTCACTCTACCTAATATATTTATAATTGAAATTTGCATAATTTGTATTAAAACCACATAAATCAATTTTGTTGACATAACTAACTGGGTAGTGGATCTTTAGTTCCCAGAATGCTTAGCAAGGGACTGCATTAGAAGAGTAAATGTTTAATATTCAGTAATGTTGGACATTTAGAGGAGTTTCTATAATGATTTTGAATTTTGTTGTTACCATTGTGTGATTAGGGCTGTGGACACTCAGTGAGTTATTGCAATTGCAAAGTCAGAACTTTTCTAATTTGTTCATTATATACATTGTTTATAATGATGAATGCAATAGATTGTTTAAACAAGAATATTAAATAAACCTCATTACATTTATGTTGAAAAAAATTGGTCCAATGTAAAAAACCACTTAAATTGTGTTTAGTGTTTTAAAATCGAAATAAATTTATTTTAAATGAATTAAATTAAATGATGTGTATAAATGTTCTTCAATGTCATTGAGGGTTTTGAATTCTTTTTTTTCTTTTTTCTTTTTTTTTGAGTAGTATATAACTGCAATTTCCTGAAAACGTATTATCTTCTGCTAAGATGCATGTAGTTTTATTTTTCTAGAGAAGGCGAAAAGTTACATAGTGTAGCTTTAACAGTTCTGTGTGTAAAATGCTTGTATTCTTACTGATGTCACATGTAGGGTCAAAGACAGAGGAGCCTCGAGTGGCACTTCAAAACTCATTTGGAGAAAAATGCTGGGGAATGGTGAAGGTCTGTGGAGATGGCAAGTGTGGAGGGGTTTGCAGCAACACTTGGAGAACCGATGAAGACTCCAAAATGATCTGTGGGAACCTGGGCTGTGGAAATCCAATTCAAGCCCAGTTACCACTTCAGATAAATAATCTACCTGCCACTTACAGTAGTGTGTACTGCTCAGAAAATGTACAAAATATGACCCTGTGCAATTTTATTCCCAACAAAAACCCCACCTGCAAATCCCTAGCCCACGTGATATGCAGAGGTAATGTAAACAGTCGCTTCATTCAAGACCAAAACATTCACGTTAAAGAGTAACTAAACCCTAAACCAACTTTTTTTAGTTAATGATCTGTAAGAATGGGGCTTTATTAGTGCTGTTCATTGATTCGAGTAACTTTTTTGACATTGGAATATAAAGTGTTTTAATTCTACAATATATGGTGTAAAAACGTCTGAGTGCTGCCCTCTTCAGGTTGAATGGTGGCTACTGCAGTTGATTTTTCCTATTGGATGTTGCGGTGGCAATTGACGTAAGCGGTGGCAGGTGACGTAGGCAGTTTCCAGCTCACCACGCCCCTTGGAACGAGCTACCACGCCCTTGGCAGTATAAAACCATCTTGTTCCGTCAAAATCACTGTAGTGAGTCAGTGAGTTGGAATTGCGAGTATTGAAAACGACCAGGATAGACTATTATAGCATTTATTTAGCTTAGCAATTATATAATTATTTAGATTATTTTGTGTAGCCTATGGAGTTAATTAGCATAGTTGTTAGTGTAATGTTAGTATTGTTAGAAGCATAGTTAGTTAGTAGCATAGTATTGAATCAGTTAGGATAGGATAGCTTCAAGTTAGCGTAGATTTATCTGTATTTAGTACAGTGGCCAGGATGGTACGTAGGTGTAGTGTTGCTGGTTGCGACAGCACTGCTGGACTGCATAGTTTTCCAGCAGACTTTAAAATTAGGTGCCAGTGGTTGCATGCACTTGGCCTGGAAGACCGCGAGTTCCTGCTTAGAAGCTGGAGTGTGCAAACTGCATTTTACGCTGGATTGCTTCTCCAATGCAATGGAGGTGGAAATGGGCTTCTTCACACAGCTCGCGCTGAAAAGCGATGCGGTGCGGGAGTTAAGACCGCAGTTCGAGCCAGCGGCTCGAATTGATATGGCTCAGGCCATAGACACCTCGACATCTTCCACTTCAGGTGAAGGAGAAAAGTCCTCTACTTCAAATGAACGCTCTGTTGCAAAGCTACTTGCGTCACTACAGTCACTCTCCATTTTAGTGACTCTGACAGCAGCTGTCAATCAATCTGTCACTGCGGTTCTCAGGTTCATGCCCCACCCGCTCAGCCCCGCCCTCGGTTCATCCCCTCTATCTCCGCTGTGCTCTGCCCACTTTTCAGCATTTTTCAAATATTGCCAGTGGGTGGAGTCAGGCTCTGACCAGGGGTTTAGTTACCCTTTAACTCCTGCTTTATTTATCAGATTATTTATTTGGGCTGGTCACAGTCAAAATTGTTCAGGCTTACAATGTGTTCTGTTCCATGTTTTACAAATACTTTTATTTTTCAAGGTCCCCTGAAGTTCGCAGCATTTCAACTGAAATGGGAAAGATATAGGGCAGGACATATAGAGCATACCCACCCCCTTTTTAAAATAGTCTTTTGACAGCCACAGTCTAATAGATTACCCCCTAGATTCAATATGAAATTCTAAGTAAAACAAAATAGTGTTCATAATTATGCTGAGGCTGTATAGTTGTAAAGGTTTTTTATATATGCAGACTTGCGCATATGATCTGCTACGTGCGATCATGTCTCTGGACCGGAGCCAAAGTCCAGATCAGACTGTGTGTGCTACCGCGGTTTGCGTGAAATATCGTGAAACCAGACCTCATTTGCCCCAATCGAAAGCATATTTACACTGTCTGAATAGTTCCCTATTACCTACATTGTGCACTAGGAGCCATTCACTGTACTGGAAATACTACACTGTGAACAAGTGACCGACCGATCTGTAGTGCAGGGGGCGGGCGCTTTGGATTCTAGAGAGCATTTGATTGATCAGAAGATTTGATGAGAAGATGAAGTACAATCAAAGACTATAGAGTACCCAAGACGTGTCACACGAACAGTATAGTTTTGAATGGTGAAAATGCTAAATATGGCCGCTCAATTGCAGGAAGCCCCGTCTTCTGAATGAAAGAGCCAATTGCTTATCAGTATTGTCAGCGTGTCACTGCAGCTGCCGTTAGAAGCGTCCAGTTGCTATAGAAACAAGCAGCGCTCTGAGACGTGCATTTAGGTTTGCGCAAGCTTTTTTATAACGCTATTTGAGCAAGAGTAATAACATTTAGTTGATGTCAGATTTCTTTGGTGATTTCAAATATGAAATTTAACCTCAAACTTCGTGAACAGTTTTGGAGAATTTGATGTTTACCCATTCTAAGAGATAGGAGTTGCACTTGGATGCCCGAGAGGTGTTTCAAAGTTGGCGGCCGAGTGACAGGACTTTGGTACAATGTGACGTAAAATAAAATACAAAATAAATAAATAAATTGAAAAACAAGCTTTGAATGCTTATATCTTCTTAATGCGAATGAGAGAGGGGACCCCCCCCCCTCCCCCAACCACTAAATTAGGATTGTGCCATTCTTTTCTGTGAAACAAAAGTTTAATGTGTTTTGCAAAGTATGTTCACAAAGCATGTTTTAGTGACAATTATATCAGCAAAATAATATAAATATAATATAAACATAAACAAAGTATGAAAAATGTCCAGAGTTTTCATGTCATTATAGATTTTTAACAAAAATGTTATTACCACATCTATGAGGCAAAAGGCCCCTCAAGTCTGACAAAGAAATTTGCTTTAAACATTTACAGCAAAATCAGAGTACAGACAGTTTTTTCTTAAAATTAAAAAGAATATGATCAATAATTTTGAATTACAAAATTAAAGAAAAAACTATTTGAAACATTTTGTTAGCTGATGTTAACTGGCTAGCTAACTAGCTACCTGAGGCTAACTTGAGGTATTTTTTAAATATAAAATGCAAATATTTTAATTCAGCCAACTAGTTAAAATACATCTGATGGAAAAACAAAGGATTATGTTCAAAAACAGAATAAATACAGTAATTGCTCATTGCCAACTGGGGGCCTTTTACCCCATAGGCTATGTTTAAAAAGAATTTAATTCTGAAAATATAATTATATTTTTAAGAAATAACACGTCTCTATCTACAGGGCCTACTGTTCTCACATGTAATTAATAATTGCGATGTTCTACAAAACAACAAGCTTTAAAACACTTTTTTTCTTATTGCTGAAAATTAGATAATTTAATGTGAAATCGGTTTTCTCTCCGGTACATCACCAGTGTAAGCTTCATGGTGAAAACTTCTACATCACTCTCGTCAACGCTGTCCATAGTTACAATAAAAATTGATCTTGACTTTATCTTGTGGATATTTTGGGAAAAACAGTAAGGGGTAATAAAAATATTCATGCAAAATGAATATTTTGCCCCCCCCCCCCGCTCTACCCTAACATGTGTGAAAATGCCAATGTTTAAAAAAAACACGTAAACCAAAATTTGCAATCTATATGTCACTTTTCAACAGTTTCTCTCCGACGCTGAAACTAAAACACTGAAACTAAAACACTGAAACTTTTTTGACTGTACAGAGAACATTAATATTTCATGTCACCTGTTGTTTAGTTTAAGACTGGTTGTCAAAAGATGCTCTTTACCCTTTGTACAGAATTATAAGTGTGATATATTGTCAAACCCATGACTAAAATGGGCCTTAAAGGAATAGTTCCCACAAAAATTATAATTTGCTGAAAAAATGTACTCACCCTCAGACCACCAAAGATGTAAATGAGTTTGTTACTTCATGGAAACAATTTTGTAAAAATGTACAATTTTTATATCACTTGCTCACCAGTGGATCATCTGTAGTGAATGGGTGCCATCAGAATGAGAATTCAATCAGCTGATAAAAACATCACAATAATCAAGCACCCAATCACTGCAGATACAAAATTTCTCCAGATCTGTTCCCATGAAGAAACTATTCCTTTATTACACTACCCAGGTGAAAAAAAAGAGTGTACTTGAATGCTATACTTGTATATTTGAAAATACCAGCAAGTGCATTTATAGTACATTCATATTTTTGTGCTAAATAAAATTGTAAAAGTTATACACTTTAAATACACTAATTTAAAGTCTATTTTTACTTTTTACAGTTAAAAGTATGCCAAATACTACTGATATTTGAAAAAAATAGTGCATTGAAATAAAGTATACTACCACAAAAAATATTCAGAGGACTTTCATTTCTGTATTTCTAAACAGTTTGCTTTGAATGATTTAAAAACAAGTTAACTTTTATATAGTTGTTGTTTAAATTAAATTTATTTTAATTAACATATATTAGTAAAGTAATAGTTATAAGTACATTTTCCCAACTGTACTACTGAAGTACACTTAAAGTAAATACACGTTTTCTTTTTTGTACAAGTGGTAGGTAAATACATATTTTTAGAGGGATAAAGTATTTTAAAAGCACCATGGTTCATATGCATGGTGTCCCAAAATAGCACAGTTGAGAACCCTTAGATGTTCTTAATTTTTATTTTCTGCTTAGATTATTTTAAGAAGTACTAAATAATAATTTTTTTACATTAAGTACAAAATTAGTGTTCGGAAATAGAAAATTGCAAGTACATTATGGAATTGTACTAAATAAAGTGATCAAAATGAAGTGAATTTTACTATACTTTTTGTGTAATGTATAACACTGGAATAAATGATCAACTAACCATTTAGTTTCCATCCATTTTCTGGTTCAATATTAAGACAAATGTTAGTATGTAAAAATACATTTAGTTCATCCAAATTTTGGATGGCCTGAGGGTGAGTAATTTTCAGTTTTGGGTGAACTATTACTTAAACAAAGTTTAAAATTCCTTTTAATGAACATTTATTTGACACTCTTCACAGACAGCATCAAAGCTAGACAGGAGGATCCAAGAGACAAATGCGCTGGAAAAGCGTCACTGTTTTACGCTGGGAAATGGACACCCATCTGTAAAGACAGTCTTGATACAAATCTTAAAAAATTGATCTGCAAGGAACTATTTTGTGGCGAGAGCATAAATGACCAACATGATTGGATTTTGAATGAAGAATCTAAATCTACAGGACTATCAAGAATTAAATGTTTGGATAATGCCAACTCTGTTTCCAAATGTGACCTCAAAGAGGTTTCAGAGAAAGAATGTATTGTTGGCTATCTGAAATGCACAGGTACTCACCTTTTTTAATTTTGTGCAGACTTGATCACATTTTTCTCGTGATGGAAATTTTTGTGATCCCAACTAAGTTTTCTCTTTCTTGCAGTCTGGTTTGTATCCTTTTGAGAACAAAAGGTACCAACACTTTAGCCAAAGTTAGTTAACATATTGCCATAACAGATGCATATGAACAAGGTGACTAGATGTCTATCTGAATGTGATAATAATCATAACAACCCATGAATTGAGTAACAACTAGGGTGACCACCTGCTAATAAGCCCAAGGGGGGACAAGGGGTATGTTTCTGAGGGACAATGTGGGACACTGCTTTGCGCGGCGGTGGGTAGACTCCCCCATGGGTAGACTCCCTGATAGTGGTTTGCGCATTTCTAGCACATACCACCTTACATGGTATATTAATAATGCCCTATTCCTCTAAACATGTGTAATTGCTGATGTATGCTCATGACAGAATTGACAGATGCACTTCCACTTACGATTTACTTTAGCTATTTTATTTATTTTTCATTACAATTTAGTCACTTTAAATAAATTATAATATAAAATTATAGGATTAAAATGAATTGTAGTTGCTCAACACCACAGGAACAGTTAAAAAAAGTCTAAAACTCAAGTCCAGAGGTTCACGGAACGAGAAGGGGGAGAAAGGATGGTGAACTTGCCTGTTAGTAAAGGCAGGCGAACAGGAACCCCTTCTCTTTTTTAATTGATGATGGCGGTGCCTCACTTTCTCCATTTTTCGAATTGGAAAGCATGCATCTAAAAGTTCCTTCCCAGTGTGTCTGGTATGCACATGCGTGCGCTGTCATAACAACAACGAAAAAGTTGACAACAACCTAGTCAGCAGTTCAACTGAGGGGTGGGTGTGGCAACAGTAGCGTGCTAAACTGTCAAGTAATGTTCGTTTGGCTGCCTGGGTCTCGAGGATATAGAGCGACCAACTTTTTTTGAGCAAGCATTGATTATGCGTGACACAGTCTCAATTTGTGGGACGCATGAATTGGGCTTCAAACGCTGTGCGCGCACGCACTACGCGGGACGGGTGGTCACCCTAGTAACAATCTGAAGTAATCATATATCAAATGTGCATTGCCTATGAGTTTTCCTGATTTGCACATGAAGAACCAATTATTAGAGATAAATGATATAATAATATCATCTTTGACAAGAAGGTTTGGTTCTCCGTTGCAGTCAGAATAAGTCACCTGTAGATAATTTAACTTTTTTAGGGTTTGTCAGATGCGTAGGGGAATTTTTACCACACTCTCTGAGTGTAGTTTCTGCAAGTCCTCTGACCTTTGACCTCTGCTCCTGCACATGTGATACAAGGTTTTTGATATTTCTGCCCTTTATGTAACAGAATGGAAACGATTGCTCCTCTATAACAAGGAAGGCGAATGCAGTGGTCCAGTATATGCTCTGCGTGATAGGAAAACACCCACTCCAGTCAGCACAAATGGATGGGGCAACGAGGAAGGACAAAAGCTGTGCGAGTATCTACAGTGTGGAAAACACATATCACACATCCCTAAAGACACAAACACAAATGAGTGGTGGAACAAGATCTATAATTGCTCAGGGAAGGAGAATATTTGGGAATGCGAGAGCAATGATCAGCCCGCCCAGAATCAACAGCAGTTAAACATCCAGTGTGACCGTAGGAATGATCTCTTTCTTCCTATTGTTAGCATCCCTAACACTGTCAACTCTAATTAAAGTAGATTAACAGATTTAAAAAAAAGGCATTGCCAATTTAATTCTGAATCATTAATACAATTACAGTTTTATTCATCCTTTGAATTCATTTTTTTAATTATTATTATGTAAGGCAGTTGCCCAGACAATATTTCTAATTTTCATTGTTTAACTTTATTAAAACTTTATTTAAACTACAAAAAAATAGCAAAAATGCACTTCAATGAAACTAAAGTTGAGTTTTATAGACCATAGTGGAGAAAAACTTATTTATTTATTTGTTGCAAATTAATTATACATTTTTATGGAGACATTTCAAGAAACTTTACTAATTTTTGAAACAAATATACTAAAACAATAATTAACCCTTTCATGCATGAATTATGATAACCTCAGTCAGGATTTTTTCTCTTTGTGTTTTTATTGCTCTTATATAGGGCATGAAAAACAAGAATTTATTTTTATTTTATTTTATTTTTTACAAATTTTTCAAAGAGATCTTCATATGTTCACTTGAGTGGACAGTATGCGGTTATGGTTTAAACTGAAGATATACTATATTAAATATAAGACAACAATCAAACAGATAAAGTATGTGAATTTAACAAACCAATCAATACAATTATACATATAAAATCATGTGAAAATGATAAAATATATACAAAAAATAAATATGCGAAATATTGCAAAGGCTTCATACAACCTCATATAAGTTGCACTTCGCGTATCTTTGATATTAGAACATGAGGACGTGATTCCATCAGAATTTTCTACAGCCTGTCAAGGTACAAATGTGGAAACCACTCAGATGCTCCCTCCAGTGCACCAGAGTATGGAGATTTACCCTTATTAGCTGATAATTATGATTATGTTCAAGATGGACATGCCCTCCTCCGAGAAAACCTAGCGATACGTTTTTCCAGTCTCATCTGAAATGATCTGTGTTGGGGGTAATGCATTACAAGTAACATGCATAACACATTCAGATGACTTTTTTGATGTTATGAGTAAAGAAACGCATTACAATAACATACATTACATAATCAGATTACTTTTTGATGTTATAAGTAATGAAACGCATTACAATAACACACATTACATAATCAGATTACTTTTTGATGTTATAAGTAAGGAAACACATTACAAGTAACATGCATTACGTAATCAGATTACTTTTTGATGTTATGAGTAAAAAAGTTTTAAGTTTCAAAAACAATATTCACATTATAATTATGAATTGTAGCTGAAATATAGCAATTGATGCATGACGTCCACTACAGTGGACGTGATTAATCAAGAGTTTTCTCTAAATCTAAATTCAAAACTTGGAAAATTTTACTCTGATATGACTCATTAGATATTGATTGATGCTGCAATATGTTTTTTACCTACAAGAGTCTCCTAAAATAGAAGGAATGGGTGGATATTCTGGAGAAACTTGGCATGTCTGACTGACCCTTGGCCATCTTGGTTTGGAGTGGGAAAAATCGAAACACAACAGCTTGCCACTTGGTTGCAATTTATAGTATGATGCACCAGGGTCCAATGAAGAAGCTGATGTGCAACTTTGCCATAAAAACCTGTGCAAATTCAAGAAAATGCTTTTTTAATAGCTGTCGACTGTAGTGACCACTATGCGTGAAAGGGTTAAATAAAAATCGTATAAATAAATATTTTTATTTAATAAATTAACTCTAAATTAACTAATTTTTTTTACAGAAACATTAATAGAAAAACACGTCTTTTCCCAGAATGTTACCAATTTATTTTAATATCCTTGGTTGCAGTTCAGTCATTCTCTTATAATATCCTGAAGTGAAACAAACAGGAGTCAGTTCTTAAATGATGAATTTTTCTCAACCCTGCACAAAGAGTAATACTTGACTCACATTACAGAAATATCTGATTGTCTGATTTCACTCCTCTCCAGATAAACCTCCAAAAATTAGGCTCTCAAACAACTGCACAGGCGAGGTGCTCATAGATAAAGAGCATGTTTGTGCTTCCCGGTGGGATGCTGGGATGTCCAACAAGTTATGTGACAGCCTCAATTGTGGTAAGGCACTCTACAGCTGGACCACAGAGTCCACAGAAAAAAATACCTGGCATTTCAGCTGCACAGGCATAGAGACATCGGTGTGGCAGTGTGGCTCTAGAAAAGACAGCTGTAAGAACATCCTCTCTGTGGCCTGCAAAGGTGAGTCATACATGTATTTCTGGACTGTAATTAAGACTGTTACTGTAGTTAAATAATGAATAGATGTTGAAATGTAGTTCAGTTTTCCTTTTAAATGTCCCATAAGATTTGTGGATTTGTGTGTATAGAAATATTAAAAAGATTAGTCATATATCACATTAGTCATATTAGAATATACTAAGCTGTGCTTTACTTTCAGTGACCGAAGTTATATTTGTATTGCAGATAGTGTTGAATTCAGCTCTACTGAGAAGTGTGGTGGGAAGCTTGTGATCAAGTATCAAGGGCGATGGGAATATGTCTGTGGAAAACTGACCACGAATGATAACAAGAAGTTTTGTGATGTGCTTAAGTGCAATGATAGACGAGAACTGCTGGAAGAACAGATAATAGAAAAAGAAATAAAGGTGAAAATTGATTGCCCAGAAAACCATTACAACATTTTTCAGTGCATGCACCATCTCAAAAATGATAAATGCAGTCATGGACCTGCTGAAATCAAATGTGAAGGTAAAAAAAAAAAACACACACAGATGCCATACACTTTAATATAGGAAAATAATTTTTATTGTTCTGGGATTTGTTTTGCTGCTGCTTGCCTTCTTGCATGAAGTTAAGTAGCTGTGAGTTTACTTTAATAAATATCCATGAACATTCTAACCTGTGAAACTGTTTCATTAAAACTGCAGGCTATACTCCACAAACTGCAGATAATACTCCAAAACCTGAAGGATATACTCCAAAAACTGCAGATAATTCTCCAAATGGAGGTAATTCTTCAGTGGGTCTGATATTGGGTCTGTTAGGAGCTGTGCTGGGGTTGCTGATTTTGTTTTTAATGTGGAGAAATCGGAAACGACTACTTTTAGCCTGTGAGTATCACTTGCACCAGAAATACATTGTTCTGATTCGCAGATAAACATTATTTTTTTCATAATGAAGTTACAGCGATATTTGAAGGGCCTTCATGTTTTTAACCTGTTGGTGGCAGTGTTTCCCACTCCTTTGGCAGTGTTTCCCACTCCTTATTGTTACATCAAACAATAACCGGTAAAATTAATAGAAGCATAATTTTCTAGCCGTTTCTGTTTTTGCAGTAAGAAATTACAGAAATAAAAAGGGCAAAGACATCAACCCAGATGTGAATGAAATGGATAAGATGGATACAGAGGACAAAGGTATACTGTATAATTTAATTATTATTACTTTGAACATGGTGAATATCAAGACATAAGCAAATGCTTTCCTTAATTGCAAAATGTTATTGTTATTATTGTTATTTATTTATTTTACTTTTGTATCTAATAAGTTGAAAGATAAAATCATTCACACACACAGATAGATAGATAGATATTCACTCTTTTATTCATATTTTGATTATAAAATATTTTCATGAGCAAAGAGATTTTATCTATCTATCTATCTATCTATCTATATATATATATATATATATATATATACACATACATAATTTTTTCAGGTTTTTCTGAAGAAAAGGCATCGTTTTTAGATAATGATGACTACGAGGATGTGGATTCTCTCATGGACAAATCAGGTGAGATATTCATGTTCATTTTAGTCTGTTGCCTGACTGCCTGCACATTTGTCGATCCAAATATGGGGTGGTGTTAGCGCAGTGGATAAGACGCATGCCTGTGGTGTGGGAGACCCGGGTTCGAATCCACTGTGAACCGCCAGTGTGTCCCTGAGCAAGACACTTAACCCCTAGTTGCTCCAGAGGTGTGCGACCTCTGACATATATAGCAATTGTAAGTCGCTTTGGATAAAAGCGTCAGCTAAAATGAATAAATGTAAAATGTAAATGTAAATAAATAATCTATACTAATACTCTACAAAGTAAATTATAAAATAATTATGTTAATCTCAACAAATTATAATCAACAAAACAGCTGATTCTTTTTATGTTTGACAAACTAAAATGTCATGTAAAATACGTTTAAGTGATGTTTCCATCCAAAGATTCAAATTTAACTTCTGCGCAAAACTGGAATATCGCATAAAATTGATAGAAACAAATAAAAGGGCACATTCAGATTCTACAGGGGGAAATGAATAATGTATGAATAAATTAATATAGATGTATATCTATTCATGTAAGAATAAATCATGTTTCTCCAACAGGAGAGGAGGATGAAGATGACAGAAAGAGGGATTCTTCTGGGACAGAATATGATGACATTGAGGGACAAGCCAATGGAATCTCTCCTTCTCACACCCACCATGATGAAGACCTCGACATACCTCTCCTTCCCAAGAGACCCGAGAACATTCTTGGTACATCACTCAAATTTACACTTCACTGTATGTGTGTGTGTGTGTTTTTGTGACATATCAGGACACAACTTTGTATAATGACATGGGTATGACACAGGTATTACAAGGAGAGGGTGACTTATGAGTAACCCATGTTCCCCCTTTTACAAAACGCTTATAAACCATACAGAATTATTTTTTTTTTTTTTTTTGAGAAAGTAAAAATGCACAAAGTTTCCTGTGAGGGTTAGGGTTAGGTTTAGGGTTGGTGTAGGGCGATAGAATATACAGTTCGTACAGTATAAAAACCATTTCACCTATGGAATGTCCCCACTTTTCACAAAAACAAACGTGTGTGTGTGTGTGTGTGTGTGTGTGTGTGCCTTTATGGAAATGGTGCTGAACTTTTCTTTTGTGTTCTCATCAGATCAGGACACCTATGAAGTGGAGACAGAGAAACAGGAGGACTATGATGATGTCATACCTGTCGAGGCTACAGCCAATGAAATTGCAGGGATTAGAGGCACACGAGCACATGTAGATGTAGACGTGGATGAAGGTGCAGATTCAGATTTAGATGCTGGTCTATTTGCAAATGCTGATGCGGATATGTTGACTACAGAGGTAGAAGTTCACGCTCAAGCAGAGTAATAAAGCAGCCATGAGACCAAATTTTTATTTTAAGATAATATTAATAAAATCTAAGATTGTATGTTCTTATGACAGTAAAATATTAAGAAGAAAATATGGATAAACAAATGCTGTTTAATAATGATGCTAGCTCTCAAGATGAATAAAAGAAGGGACACATACACAAACCTGATTTGGAATAACAAAATCTTTAATTATCGTCACAACAGTGTATGAACTGAGGAAAAGAGCTCATTTTTGTACTGACAAACCAGTCAAACTTTTTGTAATTCTTAAGGTTTTGATGTGTAGTTTTGATCTGTTTGTTCCTGCTTTGCTTGATTTGTTTTTTAGTCTGTTAGAGCTCATGAGTAGGCCCACATGAACTCAGCAAAAAAACCTTGAAATTCAGTTATCACTATCTTGTTCATTTGATTTGATAATATTTTTTAAACATTTACAAGATCAATGCTTTTAAAATTTTATCACAAACAGGAGGCCAGAGTTTACTAAAATTTGCAGAATATTTCCAAGAAGAGTTTGGTCACTACAGATAAAAAAAAAAAAAGAATTAGCATTATTTCACTTCACCAATGGATCCTCTGCTGTGAATGAATGCCATCAGAATCCACAAGTAATCCATCGACTCCATCAGTTAATGTCTTCTGAAGTGACAAGATTTGTGTTTACAAGAAACAAATCCATCAAGACATTTTTAACTTCGAACATTGCTTTAGACAAGAATCCAAGTGCATAATCCACTAACATATTTTAATGTTTTGGACTTTTTTTTTGTAAACTTGTGCTTGATCTGCGCATGTTTCTCTTCTGATTCAAACAAGTTGAAAAAAAAAAAGAATTATGATTAGAGTACTTGTATTTAAGCTGGAAGCAGCAGTTTGAAGTTAAAAACATCTTGATGGATATGTTTTCAGACTGGATTAATTGTGGGTCATTGTGATTTTTTTATCAGCTGTATAGACTCTCATTCTGACGGCACCCATTTACTGCAGAGGAATTATTTGTGAGTGATGTAATGCTAAATTTCTCCAGATCTGTTCCCATGAAGAAAAAACCTCATCTACATCTTGGATGGCCTGAGAGTGAGTACATTTTCAGCAAATTTTAATAAATTTTTTCACTTTAATACACAATGTATATATGGACAGATAAATGTTCAACTGTCCATTTAGTTTCCATTCTTCTGTATCAATAATAAGGCAAATGTAAGCATGTAAAAATATATTTAGTTATGCAAAAAAATCAATTCATCTGTAACCACTAGTTTATTTAATGCTTCATAATAGTACTATAAAGATGATGCTCCCAATGTCACCAAAATTGAAAACTGTGTATTTGCCAAAATGCCACCTACAGTATACTGGGTTTTTTTTGTTAAGAGATGTTACTTATTTTAAAAAGAGTTATAGTTTAACACACTTTTACAATAAGATGCATATTTTCCATTTTTGTATATACAGTATTTTGAAAGATAAACTTAATATATGGATTGTTCAGAAATTGTGCAGAGATTTTGTTTGATCTGCCTTTTTTTTTTGGCTTGTTTTGAATGATTTCATATTAAAGTAATTGATGGCTTTGACTCTTTTGTACATGATTATGTAATTTAAATGTGTCAGTTTCATGTATCTCAGTAAATCTCAGAAGTGCTGGAGGTGAAACCGTGTCAGTGGAGTCATGCTCTGGTGCTGTGTGTTAAACTGTATTGTTCTATAACACCTATAGTTTGATTCACAGCACAAGAGTTAGCTCTCCTTGCTTCATCAGGAATTCTCCTATTGCAAACATGTCTGATTACATTTTGCATTTACTCAAACATGGCCAGCTTTAAACACAGTAACAGCTGCCGTGTACTATAACTAGTAGTACTAGTGTTACTGTATTTTGGTGACGTCTTTCTGTGGCCGGGGAAGTTCACATGTCATCGTTTGTAAGTGGTTTGTATAAACAGTTTTTTTGTTTGTTTTTAAGAGAACTAACCTTGTGTCTTTAGGGGCCAGAATCTTTGAATAGAACATTCCAAAATTCAAATGAGGATTATCCAGGATTTATTTAACATTCACTACAGTTCCATTAAGAGCTTTTTTTATCACAGTCTGTTTAAAAAGATTAAACATGGCTGATTGTGCTGATTTTAACTAATGAATGTGATGCTAACTGTTCCCTCACTTAAATCATGGGTGGACATTTTTGTCTTTTGTTCATATTGTCATCACATGACCTTGTATAACTTATTCTAGCAGTTGGTTTGCTAAAGTTATTCAGATGATGACTCAAACATAACCAATCAGATAATTAAAACACACTGTATACACAGTATATATATATATATATATATATATATATATATATATATATATATATATATATATACATACATATATATGTGTCATCTCAACTTACTCCTGTAATCTGTCCTTGTCATTTGACTGTGTCTTCTTGCGTGTCAAAGCTGCATTTGTTTTTTCATTCTGTCGTTAATATGCGTCGTTTCCCTCAGTCGTTACTATGTGGACATCCTCAGACCTCAGTCATTAAATGAAAAGGCGTCATGTCTCAGACTAAAAGGCTTCAAGGGGCGGTCACACTAGACTTTAAAGGTGAGAAATTATTTCGGACGCCGCTGCGAATATGGGCGGGAGCAAGATAAAACGATCTCTCCTCAATTATCACAACATGGATTAATATGTGCTTGTACTGAAAAGCTTCAGGTCTCAGGAAAAACGATGTCAGGTATCAGGTCTCATACAATTAGGCATCAGACGAAACGGACTCAGGTGTAGTATCGCGTTGCCCCGCCCCATGTGACGTCACACACACGCCGTTCAGAGGAAGTGGTATATAATGGTTGATTGATGGCAAAAGGAGGTAATCAGTGTCTGATATATTATATTTTAACAGTTTTATTCAAATGTTACACTAATTAAGTTATATAGGGAAGAGAACATGCATCTCGAGAGTCATGTATGCACGTTTAAAAAGTTAGTTAGCCTAATTCACTTGCATCTTAAAAAGGTCTATGACTCAAGTTTCATATCGACCTCGACTTAGTTTTTCTTTTACATAACTCCTAGCATAAATTAATAAATGACTGTCATTGTAAGATAAAAAAAATGAAGCACAAGTCTTTCTGGTTTAGTTTTGTCGTGGCCACGAGATATTAATTCGTGGGAACATGATAATGTCGTGGCCACGAGTTTAATGAATAAACAATTCATACCATAGCAACCTGAGATTATCAGAGATTGATAAAATATTTTTATCCATCCCACAGTCCCTTGATCATGTCTTTTTATGTACTATATGTGCATATTAGGCTATTATTATTTTTATCATTATATATATAATATGTCCAAGTGGATGCTGCACACTGGTGGTGGTTGAGGATAGACCCCCCACATGATTGTAAAGCGCTTTGGGTGTACAACAATACACAGTAAAGCGCTATATAAATGCATCATTCATTTAATAATATAGGCTAACCGTATATAATAATTGATAATATTATATTAAATAGGGCTATATTTTTTATATTTATTTCCCCTTTCAATTCGTGTATTGCTTACCTAATTAACATTCTGTTATAAATGAGTGTTTTCATTTACAAATGAAACTAGTGAATTGTTCATTTATAATTCTAGTATTTATTATTATAGGGTTAGGGTATTTATATAGTTATTGTTAAATTCATCCTCTAAAGTGTACTTCCAGTAAAAAAAACATCCCAGGTAATCTGTGTTAAGAAAACGCATGTCTGCCCTGTTTTGCGTTGTCACTCACTCAGGTTAATTACCATCTGCTGCACCTCGTTGGGATTATGCCTGAGTCTGAGCCGATGAGTATTAATACAGCACTCAGAGAAGCCTATGGAGAGGAACACTTCTCCCTCAGCCTCAGACTGAGATTGTGTGTTTTGTGTATTGTGTATTTTGGTGAAGTCCTGTTTCTATCCTTGAGTTGAGAGTGGACTCATACTCATTTCGTTTGGTGCTAAGAAGTGATCAGGTTTGCTTTCTAGTGTTGACTTCTTTACCTGTGGGTAATTAAAAGGTATTGTAGGTAGTCTTAGCTTTGTTCATTTTGGGGTTATCTGGGAAAAGTAGGGAGAGGGTGCCTTTTTATTTTATACAATCTTTTTCTCCTGTTTTTGGTTAGAGAGGGAGCTCAGGGAAGTGATTTGTTGTTGATTTTCATCTTTGTTTTTGTACAGGGCAGATAGCTCTCTTAAACCTTATTTAGCCTTTGGTTTTCTTTGTTATTTTAGCCCCTGCTCTCTACTGAAGATCTATTCCCATCCTTTGTCAACCATTTCAATTTATAACAGAAATAAATACTTTCTCCTGTACTTGAATCTGCTTATTTTCTTTTTGCTCTCACTCTGAAGCCTGAGGCCGAAGTGTATCCTCCACGTAATTTTATTTAACGTTACTTTTTTTTAAAAATATCATCTTTCTCTTTGTTACTTCCCCTCCTGACCCCTAGACTGGGAGGACAACATAACATACAGTACCGTGTTTCTTTAGAAATATTGAATGGACAAATGGAGTCTTTAAATGCCTCAGATGTAAAGTTATTTGCTGTCAAAGTGATGCCAAAATGAATGGGAGTCAATGGAATGCCAACTGCAGATGGGGGTCTGTTAGCCAATGGCGGCGCCCAGGGATGCTTCAATAATATATGAAACCCTGCCCCCTGCACCACTTCAGATAAATAATCTACCTGCCACTTACAGTAGTGTGTACTGCTCAGAAAATGTACAAAATATGACCATGTGCAATTTTATTCCCAACAAAAACCCCACCTGCAAATCCCTAGCCCACGTGATATGCAGAGGTAATGTAAACAGTCGCTTCATTCAAGACCAAAACTTCACGTTAACTCCTGCTTTATTTATCAGAACTTTGGGCTTGTCACAGTCAAAATCGTTCAGGCTTAGAATGTGTTCTGTTCCATGTTTTACACATTCTTTTCATTTGGGTTTGTAATCAAAGGTCCCCTGAAGTTCGCAGCATTTCAGCTGAAAATCATTGGTTACCCGTAAGCCAATCACATAATGTTTAGTTATGACATGTGTTATGCGCCGGCTCAGCCGCCTCACACTTCCACTGTAAACACAGAAATGCTTCGAAAACAAAACCATCGAGCAAAATACCAGAGTGAACATGGCAGTTCACAATTATCGCCTTGCCGGACTTTGGCTTTCCCAGTTTCTCACTAACGATCGGTAACAGTTGATAAATTAAACTTTTCCCAAAACCTGTTGAGAGTAGGGCCACAACTTCACGTTGTTCTTGTTCGGGCTTCAGTTGGCAAATGCCAGGACTATTCTCCACAGCAGAGTGAATAGCACCCCATGTCTCCGTGTCTGCAGTCATTTTTGATTTCCTTAACCTAAACTACAGTCCTAAATTCGGCGCTTAGCGCCTACGTCACAGCTCTCAGCTCGGCCTCTGTTCGTTGATAGGCCGGATGTTTTGGAGCCGGAGGAAAACTGGGCTATCTCAGACTGAGTACAGACGCGAACTGAAATTGAGCGGAAGTACGAAGTCTGATGTAGTCAGGCTATATTTTAGTTAGTCTGACTTATTCATGTCCATTGATCTTGCTTCAAATAAGTCAGACTAACCGAATAAGCCTGGCTTGTTTTCTGAAACAGCCCCCAGGTCTACTCGTAAACCTTAGATTAGTGTTATTATTTGCATATTTTAAAGGTTACATTGTTGTTTGACAAGTTCAGTAGATTGTGAACATGTAGAGCAGAGTGGGGGAACCCAAGGACTGTGCAATTCTGTGAAACAAAAGTTTACTATTGACAATGATATCAATTATAAACAATAGTGAAAATGATATCAATTATAAATAAAGTATGAAAAATGTTGAGAGTTTTCATGTTATTATAGATTTTAACAAAAAAATTATTTTTGTACCAAGGGGGCGTTTTACAACATCTATGGGGCAAAACGACTCCCAAGACTGACAAAGCAATTTGCTTTAAACATTTAAAGTAAAATCAGAGTACAGAGAGTTTTTGCTTAGAATTAAAAAAGATTATAATCAATAATTATGCATTACAAAATAAAAAAATCTATTTGAAACATTTTGTTAGCTGATGCTAACTGGCTAGCTAACTAGCTACCTGAGGCTAACTTGAGGTCATTTTTAAATATAAAATGCTAATATTTAAATTCAACCAACTAGTTAGAATGCATCTGATGGAAAAACAAAGGATTTGATGTTCAGAACAGAATAACTACAGTAACTGCTCATTGCCAACTGGGGGCCTTTTACCCCACAGACTGTTAAAAAAATTGTTATTCTGAAAATATAATTATATTTTTAATAAATAATGCATACTCCCTATCTACAGGCCCTACTGTTCTAAATAACCGTGATGTTTTCTCCCACTCTACCCTAAAGGGGCGGTCACAATAGACTTTGAATGTGCAAAAAATTTTCGGATGCCGCAATGAATATATAAAGGTTTCTCCTCACTTATCACAACATGGATTAATCTGTGCTTGTACAGTGTCTTTTGCGACCGCGTCAAAAGCGTCTTATTATATTGTACTCTCTGTCTCTCTCTCTCTCTATATATAAATACATACACACTAAGCAATAAAAAATTATAAAATGTGTCCTCATTTAAATGAACCATCTGTTCCTGTTTCCATTGACACTGCAAACCATGCAGCTTCTTTTTTAATTTTATTTTTATAATCTTTTAAAGATATATTATATAAAATAGGAATCTGCACTACGTATAAAATTAGCACTTCCTTAATTTTTGAATTTCTGTACAGAGAGGTCAAACAATGAGGTATCGATCTTCTACTGGTCCCACGTCTTCATGTGATGCGAAATTGCAGGTCAGAGTTCACCAAACTTAAACTTTGGAATGCAGTGAAATGCTAAATTTTTGGCATTAGCTTGCATTTTCGGTCTGGTGCATTCGCATGCGTATGAATGGAAGTCAATCGAATGAAATGTGCAGTGTGACCGCCCCTTAACATGTGTGAAAATTGAAATGTTTTAAAAAACTTTGCAATCCATATGTCACTATTCAAAAGTTTCTCTCAGATGCTGAAACTAAACTGTGAATGAAAATGTTTTTGACTGTACAGAGCGCATTATTATTTCATGTATCAACTGTTGTTTAGTTTAAGACTTGTTGTCAAAAGATGCTCCTGGGGGCCAAGATGGCGGCATAAGAAGTGGATGCTTTTGCTGATGCTCCTGCCTCACTCAATATAAAACTCATCATTTGTTCAGTTGAGTGCGTAATTTAATGCATGTTGGCAATGTAACCTGAGGTACTATGTCATTAGAAACTTTTTGGCCTGATTCTTTTGTGAAAATGCCGAAACCATCGAAGAAACGCGAGAAAAAGGATCTACCTGAGGGCGCAGCTAGCGAGGATTGCCACACGAGCGACGATGTTGGCCAACTTGATCCAGCGTTATCTAGGGCGCTACAGGAGATGACTGATAAAATCACAAAGGTGATTGACGAAAGGCTTGGGTCGCTTGCGCAGACTATTCAAGCCCATTCGCAACAACTTGAGCAAACGACGGGTAGACTTAATGAAGCCGAGAACAGAATTGCTGAGGCCGAGTCGTCGGTTGATACCGCGAACGCGCGGCTTCAGTCTCTCGCGCGCCAAGTTTCGTCACTCGCCGAACACCTGGATGATATAGAAAATCGAGGGCGGAGGAAAAATTTACGTATCATTGGCCTCCCTGAAAATGCTGAAGGAACTAATCCGACCGCATTTCTTCAGACCTGGATCCCAGAGTTCCTCGGCATTGAGACAAAGTCGGGGATGCTTAAGCTGGAGAGAGCCCATCGCATCTCTATGCCGAAAGCCGACGCCAAGGGTAGGCCTCGTCCGCTTATTGTTCGCTTCCACAACTTTCAAGATAAGCAGCGGGTTGTGGATGCCAGCAGACGCGAGGCACAAAAGGGAGATCTGATGTACAACAGCTGTAAAATATCGTCTTATCAGGATTTTTCCGCTGATGTTCAACGCAAGCGAAAGGAGTTTTATGCGGCGCGGCAAAAGCTACAGCAGATGGGAGCTCAATATGTCATGCTTTACCCAGCCAAACTCCGAGTTACCATCGGTAAAGTTACTAAAGTTTGTGAGTCCCCTGATGAAGTTCTGGCCTTTATTGACTCGACAAAGTGATCATTTTGTCTTGAATGGAGGTGGACTGTACCTGATGGTTTTAGGTAGGCTTAAATAATTTTATGGATCGTTTTGTTTCCCGCCTGCCTTAGTGGTATGTCTAAAAAAGTAGGCCTATCCTAATTTTTGTGCTTGATTTCGTACTCTCTAATCTGTCAATGAGTGAGACAGGTTGCGTTAAAGTGCATGGTTTCTTGAGTTGTTCAGTGTTTATCAAGTAGCCATATCTCTTTGAGGTTTGCAAGAGCCTTTTGCGCTGAACGGCGCTTTGTTGGTGCGCATCGTTCCCCTTGTTATGGGGGAAATACCCCTTGTAAAAGTATTGTTCACTTTTTTTTCTGTTTTTTTTGTTTCTTTTTGTTTTTTGATGATATTTGTTATAATGTTCACTGTTGAAGCTTGGGCAGGCTCTTTTTCATTTGAGTACTTAATCTGTTACTTTATATAGAGGGAGGAGCACTTCCATATATCTGCATTTGCTCTATACATTAAAATTTGCTCTATAGATTAATGTTGGGTAGTAAATTAAGAATATGCACTTGGAATGTTAGGGGTTTGCATGGAACACTAAAATTGAGGAGGGTTATGTCTGTTCTTGTTAAGGAAAGGGTAGATATTGCTCTACTACAGGAAACACATCTGGATGATGAGGCACATTTAAAGTTAAAACACAATTGGATTGGCCAAATCTTTTTTTCATCATTCACAACTAGTAGTAGAGGGGTTGCTATACTTATTAATAAGAACATCCCTTTTATTGTTGTAAAGAGTGACAAAGACCGATTTGGTAGATATGTTTATCTTAATGGGGAAGAGGTATCGCTGCTAAATGTGTATTTTCCTCCAAATTTTTCCCCTGAATTTCTCATCTCAACCCTTGTTAAATTCTCTGTATATCCCTCTGAAACACTTATAATAGGAGGGGATTTTAACTGCCTGATGAACCCTTTGATGGACAAATGGCCTGTTAGAAATCCCTTTCATACTAAGCAGTCAAAGGCATTAGTAGCTATCTGTGAAGAACTAGACTATTTGGATGTTTGGCGAACTTTAAACCCGACACAAAGGGACTTTACCTTCTATTCTGCCCCGCACAAATGCCATACAAGAATTGACTATTTTCTAATTAATAAGCTGTTTTTGCAATCGGTCGCTTGCTGTGAGCTGGGTAACATTCTGGTATCAGATCATGCCGCTGTATATTTAGATCTATTAGTTCAGGGAGCCCCACAACGAACAAGAAGGTGGCATTTCAACACTAGCTTACTTAAGGACTCGGCTTTTCTCTCTTTTTTCTGTACAGAACTCAAAATTTTTCTTTCAATTAACTCTACTGATTCAGTGAGCCCATCTTTAGTATGGGAAACTTGCAAAGCATATATTAGAGGGCTGATTATTTCATATTTGTCTAGCAAGCGACACAGACAATTGGCAAAACAAAAACTTCTTGAAACTGAACTTGATAATACTAAGAAGGAATTTAATGCAACTTCAGATTCTAAAATGCTTGAAAAAATATCTAACATTAGGACCTCTTTGGATTTGTTATTAACACAAAAAGCTAATACAAATTATTTATTTTCGAAGCAGAAATTGTATGAGCATGGTAACAAACCAAGTAAATATCTTGCTCAGCTGACCAAGGTTAGGGCAAAACAACAATTAATTACCTCTGTGTTGGACACATCTGGCAAACGACATTTTGATAATCCTTCAATTAATGATGTGTTCAGGGAATTTTATTCAGATTTATATAAATCTGAAAAATGTGTGGACAGTGCAGAGCGAATGTATTCATTTTTTAATAATTTACCCTTGAAAACTCTCCCACAAACTTATAAGGACCTTCTTGATGCCCCAATCAGTAGAGAAGAGGCTATGCAGGCACTTCAGAGTCTCCAGGCCGGTAAAGCACCTGGCCCGGATGGCATAAGTTCTGAATTATATAAGGAATTCCATTATGTCCTGCTGGATCCCTTTCTTGAGATGTTAAACCACTCTTTTGAAAAAGGATTGCTACCTGATTCACTAAGAGAGGCTGATATCTCACTAATTTTAAAAAAAGGGAAAGATCCAGAGGACTGTGGATCTTACAGGCCGATAGCACTGCTCAATTCGGATTTGAAACTGTTATCCAAAATACTTGCACTTAGATTAGAGCAGGTATTGCCAATATTAGTCTGTGAGGACCAGACTGGTTTTATTAAAGGAAGGAGTTCTAGCCACAATGTCAGAAGGCTTTTAAACATAATTAATATCTCACAAAATCAAAAACTTGATACTTTAGTTATTTCATTAGATGCCGAAAAGGCTTTTGATCGTGTTGAGTGGCCCTATTTAGTTTACACTTTGCAGAAATTTGGGTTTGGAGATACGTTTTTGAGGTGGGTGCAGCTGCTCTATAATAAACCCTCATCTGCTGTCATCACTAACAGCATTAGATCTAAAACATTTCTTCTGGGTAGAGGCACTAGGCAAGGCTGCCCACTTTCACCATTATTGTTTGCCCTTGCCATTGAACCCTTGGCAGAAGCAATAAGATATGATTCGGTGATTAGAGGGGTTACAATAAATGACAGACAACATAAGATTTCACTTTATGCAGACGACATTCTGCTATTTTTGTCGGATGCAAATACATCAGTTCCACGATTATTAGATGTTATACACTTCTTTGGAGAATTTTCTGGTTATAAGATTAATTTAACAAAATCTGTTGCTTTACCATTGGGCAGCCTTGCCTCGGAAACACAAATGCTCTCCTCTTTCCCTGTTAAATATTCCATGTCAGGTTTTACCTATCTAGGGCTTCACATAACCCCAACATTCCAACTTTTATTTAAAAGTAATTTTGATCCTCTTTTAAAAAAAATTCATAGTGATTTGCAGAGGTGGAATGCTCTTCCCGTATCCTTTTTGGGAAGAATTGCTATAATCAAAATGAACATTTTACCTCGTTTAATGTACCCCTTAATGATGCTGCCTATTTTACTTTCTAGCAAAGTCATTAAGGAGCTTAATGGATGGCTTTCTTGTTTTATATGGAGTAAAAGGAAACCAAAGTTAAAAATGAGCAAACTACAGCTTCCTAGTCATAAGGGTGGTCTAGATGTTCCCAATATCAGACTGTATCAGCTGGCGTGTCAGCTTCGTTTTGTGGCGGATTGGTTGAAGAATGATCCAGGTTCTATTTGGCTTGATCTTGAAGCCTCACAATCTCTGTGCCCTCTTCAGAATCTTTTGTTTGTTGTCAACCCTAAAAAGTTAAAAGTTCTATATGATAGCCCAATCGTACGGAACACTCTTAAAGCTTGGGCGCAGTCGCGCAAGTTAGAGGGTAGGTTTAATTTGTCATCAGCTCTTACACCAATTCAAAATAATCCAGATTTTCCTCCTGGTACTGATGACTCTGGGTTCAACCTCTGGAATTCTTTAGGTATTGTGAGGCTGAAAGATACATTTGAGGGTTCATCACTTATGTCTTTTGAACAGTTGTCTGCTAAATTTAATCTGCCAAGACATCATTTTTTTAGGTACTTACAGCTAAGGGACTTCATTGGTAAAAAGACCACTTTGCATACTGATAGTTCCAGGACCGAAATTGAGAAAATACTACTAGAAGACACGAGACAAAAAAAGATATCTCATATCTATGTTACACTGAGTTTGACTCTCCCAGGGGACACAGATAATCTTAGACAGATGTGGGAAAATGATTTTGTAGTAAATATCTCCAGAGAGGATTGGGATTTAGTCTGGGATCATGCTAAAAGAATATCAGTGTGTAACAGAGCACGTGCTATTCAATTCAAAATAATACGTCGGCTACATATCACCCCTTTTATCAGGAATAAAATGGACCCAAAACTTTCCCCCAATTGCTCAAAATGTAAAATATCAGTTGGTAATTATATTCATTGTATTTGGTCTTGTCACAAAATTCAGTTGTTTTGGAAGAAAATCGCAGACCACATTGGCAACATTCTGGGAATGACAATTGATGTTGATCCTTGTTCATTTATTCTAGGTCTGCCAGCTGGTATTGTTTTGAATAAATATCATAAAAGGCTTTTTAGTATTTTAACTTTTGCTGCAAGAAAGAACATTTTGATGTTCTGGATAAGTGAGAAGACTCCTTCAATTAAAAAATGGCATGGCCTTGTGAAAGAGCTCATCCCAATGGAATTTTTAACATGCATACTACATTCTTCTACAGACGTTTTCAAACGAATATGGACACCCTATTTAGACTATGTTTCTCTTACTTTGGACAATTGCTTATATTTTTCTTGAAAACTGTTGTAATGGCTCACGACAAGAAGCCTATTCCTGTGAGTATTGATGTATCTTCCCTTGTAACCTATTTATTTTATTAATAATTGATTTGAGAATTGTGTATTTAAGATCTGCCTGAACTGTTGTTCTTTTTTTTTTTTTTTTTTTTTATTTTTTTTTTATGCCTTGTCTATTCTGTTGGAAAAAAAAAGGAAAATTTCAATAAAAATATTTGAAAAAAAAAAAAAAAAGATGCTCCTTACCCATACAGAATTATAAGTGTGATATATAGACAAACCCATGACTAAAACGGACCTTAAAAGAATAGTTTCAACAAAAATAAAAATTTACTGAAAATGTACTCACCCTCAGGCCATCAAAGATGTAGATGAGTTTGTTTCTTCATGGAAACAAGTTTGTGGAAATGTACCATTATAACATTACTTGCTCACCAGTGGATCCTCTGCAGTGAATGGGTGGCGTCAGAATGACAATTCAAACAGCTGATAAAAACATCACAATAATCCATGACACCCACTCACTGCAGAGGATCCACTGTTGATGTAATGCAAAATTTCTCCAGATCTGTTCCCATGAAGAAACTACACTTTTATTACAATGTCCAGGTGAAAAAAGAGTATACTTGAATGCCATACTTGTATATTTGACAATACAAGCAAGTACATTTATACTACATTCTAATTTTTTTTGTGCTAAATAAAATTGTAAAAGTTATACACTAACACTATAAATACACTAATTTAAAGTCTATTTTTACTTCAGTTTGCAAATTACAAAAGTATGCCAAATACCACTGATATATGAAAAGATTATTAGTACATTGAAATAAAGTATACTACTGCAAAAATATTCAAAGGACTTTTATTAGTGAATTTCAAAAAAGAGTGCTTTGAGTGATTTAAAAATTAGTTAACTTTTATATAGTTATCATTTAACTTAAATTGATTTTATTAACATATATTAGTAAAGTAATAGTTATAAGTACATTTTCCCAACTGTACTACTTAAGTACACTACATATAAATACAGTTTTAAGAAAATATATTTTTTAGAGAAAGAAAGTATTTTAAAAGCACATTTTATTTCATATCCATGGTGTCCCAAAATAGCACAGTTGATGTTCTTAATCTTTATTTTATTCTTAGATTATCTTAAGAAGTACTAAAGAATATTATTTTGTATTTTAAATACAAAATTAGTGTGTGAAAATTTTAAGTACATTATGGAAGTGTACTAAATACAGTGACTTTTTTTCACCTGGGTATGTATAATGTATAACATTGGAATAAATGCTCAACTGTCCATTTTGTTTCCATCCATTTTCTGGGTCAATATAAAGACAAATGTTAGTATGTAAAAATACATTTAGTTCATCCACATTTTGGATGGCCTAAGGGTGAATAGATTCTTAGCAAATTTTATTTTGGGGTGAACTATTCCTCAAACACAGTTTAAAATTCCATTTAATGAACATTTATTTGATATACTCTTCACAGACAGCATCAAAGCTAGACTGGAGGATCCAAGAGACAAATGCGCTGGAAAAGCATCACTGTTTTACGCTGGGAAATGGACACCCATCTGTAAAGACAGTCTTGATACAAATCTTAAAAATTTGATCTGCAAGGAACTATTTTGTGGGGAGAGCATAAATTACCAACATGATTGGATTTCACAAGAAGAATATAAATCTACAGGACTATCAAGAATTAAATGTCTGGATAATGCCAACTCTGTTTCCAAATGTGACCTCAAAGAGGTTTCAGAGAAAGAATGTATTGTTGA
This sequence comes from Carassius carassius, assembly GCF_963082965.1. Classification (NCBI taxonomy): domain Eukaryota; kingdom Metazoa; phylum Chordata; class Actinopteri; order Cypriniformes; family Cyprinidae; genus Carassius; species Carassius carassius. The sequence continues at coordinate 27,201,271 of NC_081775.1, read as the reverse complement.
CTATCTAAATTGCACAGGTACCAGGGCCAGGCCCACCCAAATGACTGTCTTGCCCTCGAAATCAGAAATAGATTATGATAACATTAATTATTATTGCATATATTAAATCTGAAGCCAACTGTATTTTGAGAAGTTAAAGCTATAGCTGTATATGTCTGTATGAACAAAATGGTAAAATTTGAACTAATGTGATTTTAAATGGTATAACAGTGATTTTATAATGTGCACACATGAATCCATAAGCAAACATGAACATTACTGTTTCAGTGCTTTTGATGAGCCCATTAGTGGTCTTCCACTGCCATCTAGTGGTTTTAAGTAGCAATTTCTCACAACACTGTGTTTTTAACCTTTGTAGCTATTATACTATTATTTTTTACTGAATCTCTTTTAAATTTTGCATGCTTGTTTAGAATAAATTTATGCATAATTTTACACAATTTTAGAGAAGTTATGGGCTTTCTTTGAGGATTCATAGGCCTTCGGGCACACTATGTAAAGAACATAATATAAAATGTCCGGTTTATAGTTGTCCAAATGCAAATGTTCAACATTTTTTGATAATTATTGACCTTGAGATTCTAGAGAATAATACCAGGGGCACCCCCAAGCGGTGGCCACGGCCACCATTGTATAAACTCTGGCCACCCCTGTGGTCACCCCTAGGATAATTTGCATTGGGTACTATTAATTTAAATGCAGAATGTAAATTCACAATAGTTTATGAAGTGAATTAAAAAAAATGCATTACCCGCTGCAGCCAACAAAAAAGGATTGCAGATTAGCGCCACAAGAGTCATAGAAAGTAAAAGAAATGGACACAGCGACCCCATTGGATTCAACGGAAACAAGTGAAGTCAATTAGAAACACGCACTTCTTGGGGGTCGAGTGTACTGCGCAGAATCAAACTGAACTTGATGACGTAGATGTCACGTGAGCAACCTGTCTGACAATTGTAAGGCTGCATCCGAAAACTGAAAAATGCTGCCTTCGGGGGTCGCATTCCAAGGTAGGAAGGCATCAAGGCACATCCGAAATCAATGTTAGCTTCATTTCCTGTCTCCTGAGATGCCTTCATCTGGCCGGTTTTTGAAGGTAGCATACAGGTCCTTCTCAAAAAATTAGCATATTGTGATAAAGTTCATTATTTTCCATAATGTAATGATAAAAATTAAACTTTCATATATTTTAGATTCATTGCACACCAACTGAAATATTTCAGGTCTTTTATTGTTTTAATACTTAATACAAAATTTGTCCAAAAGTCCAGTGCTGCTTCTCTGTAGCCCAGGTCAGGCGCTTCTGCCGCTGTTTCTGGTTCAAAAGTGGCTTGACCTGGGGAATGCGGCACCTGTAGCCCATTTCCTGCACACGCCTGTTCACGGTGGCTCTGTATGTTTCTACTCCAGACTCAGTCCACTGCTTCCGCAGGTCCCCCAAGGTCTGGAATCGGTCCTTCTCCACAATCTTCCTCAGGGTCCGGTCACCTCTTCTCGTTGTGCAGCGTTTTTTGCCACACTTTTTCCTTCCCACAGACTTCCCACTGAGGTGCCTTGATACAGCACTCTGGGAACAGGGTGTCAGTGATGGCCTTCTGGTCAGCAATCTTACCCATGATTTCGGTTTTGAGTAATGAACCAGGCTGGGAGTTTTTAAAAGCCTCAGGAATCTTTTGCAGGTGTTTAGAGTTAATTAGTTGATTCAGATGATTAGGTTAATAGCTTGTTTAGAGAACCTTTTCATGATATGCTAATTTTTTGAGATAGGAATTTGGGGTTTTCATGAGCTGTATGCCAAAATCATCAGTATTAAAACAATAAAAGACCTGAAATATTTCAGTTGGTGTGCAATGAATCTAAAATATATGAAAGTTTAATTTTTATCATTACATTATGGAAAATAATGAACTTTATCACAATATGCTAATTTTTTTAGAAGGACCTGTAAGTCTTCTAATCGCTGTGCCAAGAGAAATCTGAATCACCCACCGAATCTTGCAGATATTGTTGAACAATTTTGTCCTGTTTCTTTTATGGACTCTCTATTGGCTTCTCCCTTGACTTTATGCCTCCACGTTCCCCCTATAACCTCATATACAGTAAAAGATTATGGTGTGCGGTCCGGTCCAAAAATAAGGCTACTGACTAGTCGTGGGAATTCAACGTACAATTGCCAGTAGCCACTGAGTTTACCACTGATAGGCCGGCAGTGTATGGAAGGCTATGGAAGGCCAGGAGGGTCAAATACACGTGAATTTTAACGCGTCAACAACACGTTAAATACGTGTATTTCATGCGTAAACAACACGTGTGAAATACGCGTTAAATACACGTGAAGTATGTGTTAAAAATCTGTTTGAACGGGTCAATGTCATTGGCTGCTGAGGAGTTGGGTCAAACCACTTCTGTGAGCTTTGTGAGCTCTGTGAGAGGAGTGTACCATTCATAGACAGGCAACCACCATTTAACATGCTATAGATCATCTTATTCAGCCTTATTATTTTGTCTTTTTTTGTATAGCCTATAGAAAAAATATATTTAAATTGCAGTTTTATGAAATTTTTACTTTTTACATGCCTTTTTGTAAATAAACATATTAGCGGACATAGTGGTTGATAGTGGTTGAACTTAAAGGCTTAGTAATTAAGAAACAAATCTTTTTTTATGGATGGTAACTGTAAAATTATTACTGAAATATTATTAGTAATTAGTTAGTTACTGCAAAATAAATATCATTAAAATAACTAAATTACTAGTTACTGCTCAACTCTGACTTTCAGTGAAAAAAAAAATAGTTTGAACATTCTCCTGCTGAGAAATAACTGATAAAAATGTAAGAAAATTTTGAGTGCTCAAGAGACATTTTTCATATCCATCTTATTTGACATTCAATATCTCAGGACATAAATAAGGTAAGTTAATATGTATATGTTTAAAATTTTGTGGTGATAGTATAAAGTTTATAAAAGTTACAGTATTTTGTAATGAAACAGGACTTTTTTGTTTAGCTCTTGACTCGCCGAAGTATACTATTTAAATACTGTTGCTTTCTGAGTGCCATACACAAAAATACCAACTCATAACTCCACGAATACAGCAAGGAGAGTCAAAAGTTATAGTCTGATTCTACTGTGACGATCCAAGGGGCTGTAGTATTTTATTTTGTCCAGCAGGTGTCTCGGGGTAACACTTTTTCTCAATTGAATGGTTTCATGTGTGTGATAATATCATAAGTAATATATTTAGATCAAGTGAACAAATTACGATGAATTTGAGCTCTTTTTAATCTGGAAAATTTTCTGAAAAAAATGACGTATGATTTTGCATGATCTATGAATGTTTCATGAAGTTATTAATAAAAGCGCAAAGTGAAACTAAAGTTATTTGTCGTGCTGTGCCTGTTGGGTTTTATGTGTTATAGCAATATGAGCTATATATTTGGATCTCATCCATGGATTACAGTATCTCTGGGCTCATTTTAATTGGGATAATTTTCTGAAAATAATGATCTATGCATGATTCCTGAAGCTATGAATGAAAACGAAACGTGAAGTATCAAGCTGTTTTTCTTTGCAGCCTCAGTGCGCCAGTCTGCTTTCATGTGTCACAGCTCTATGAACGAAATCTTTCAATCTGATCAAAGGATATATGCATGTTTGGTGAAGTTAAGAGCTAAAACGGCACGGGACTGAAACCTCCGATTTATTTAGTTATTTTTTTTTTTGCTAAGAAACATTACCTAATTTTTTTCTATGGGTTATAGCTTTATGAAGTATATATTAAGATCTAAATGATGTTTTATGGTGAGTTTCGACAGTTTTTAATCTGCAAATAGTGACGTATCTTTTTATGATATAGCCTAGCCTATGCTTTTTTCATTAAGTTATGAGTGAAAAGATAGATTTTTGGCTAAACTACATGCTCTCTGTGCAGTTTTATGTGTGTTATAAATTTATGAGGAAAATCTTTAGATATAAATGACAGATTTGACAGATAGTTTTGGGCTCTTTTTAATAATGAGAATCTGCTCTAAATGATGGTGCATAATTTTACAATGAAAACTTGTTTTATGAAGTTACAAGTAAAACGGTGACATCAATAGGCCTATTATTATTATTATATGAGTCTGGGGTTGACTTCTTGTACAAAACTCGCTCCAGTTTATTCAAAGCCTCAAACAATTTCTCAATGGTGCGACTAAAAAGACTCTGAGGTCGCACCGGTGCAACGAGCCATTCAAGGGGAAAAAAAGTCTCTGCGACACTGAAGGTCTCCCTGTGGTTCAACAACAGACACTAGAATCCTGCATTTTAGCCTGAGCCCGACGGGCCCCGACCTTTTTTACCCCCTCTAGTCGGGCTTCGATTGTTCAGATGTGGGCCGGGCCTCCAGTCTGTTTAGACTTCTTCTTACTTTTATATTTTAGACATTCATCAATTGGCAATGAAAAAAAAAAAACTTGCTGCGCTGGTGGAAACAACACGAGACCGTGATGCCACGACTGTAAAGAGTGGCTCGACGGTGTGTTGTGTCCCGCAGCAGCGCAGCTGAACAGTTCTGCGTTCAAATAATAGGCTTAAGAAGAAGGTATTTTTATTATTTACTAATAAACTAGTGTTTTCTGAATCTGTGTCGCAAGGGTGAAGTTGCAATCCCGACTCTTCATCTCCTCATTAGACGCGCCTTTAGAGATAAGTAGGCTACATCTTTATGGGTTATGATTATAATGAAAGAGTTTTTGTTTTGGATTTGTTTTATTTCGTTAAGTAATTATTTAAAGCTTTATATATATATATTTATATATATATTTATAAATATATATTTATTTATATATATATCTATATATATTTTTTTTTTCACTGAGTTTCGGTTCATTTTTGTACTCCTATTAAAGACAACACGGCAGAACGAGCAACTGTTTTTTTGATATTGTGTGTGCAGTTACGAATAATGTATTACTCTTACCTTTATGAGCACAAATGATGGCATATCCACGGGAAAAAATGCAAGTGATCATGTTGCCGTCTCCCTGTCCTGAAGCATCTCTACACAAACTATTTGATATAGCTTACATTTATCTGGGTCTAACGTTTAAACATTGTCATATGCTTCAACTGTTTTATATCTATAGATTTTATTTTAGGCAAGTCGTGATTATTTGAGAAGGCTAAATTGATCAAACATATAGGCTCACTGTCTGCCGCTGGCAGCTTGGTCGTTACTTAAAAAACCCTAAAACTTATATTTAACAAACAAAAAATGCTCCAAACGCTTTTCTAAATTAACTTAATAGAAAATTATTACAAAATATAATCACTTTGCTACAAAACGTAACTATTTTAATAGCTGATCCAATAAGTATAAGCTGTTTAGGGACTGTTCACCTGTTCACCAAATCAGACACTCATTTTTTCAGACACAGTGAAGATCTGATCAGAATCAGTATAGAGGGGCCAAGTCTGGAAGATTTTGATGCTGGAGAAAGTGTGGCCAGCTGGATAAGCCAAGGCCAAAGATCAAGAAGGCCAAACTACAGGAGTTTGTCATCCGAGGGGCATGTGACTGCAGTGGAGGATAGTCCATAAGACATTGAGCCATGATATGTTCAGTTTGAAGCCCTTAAAACCCTTAATTTAGAATTTCTTTTTATTTCATATATCTTGAGATGTTTTAAGTTTAAATTCCACCTCAGTGAAACACTTTAAGCACCAACACTTTTTCAGTAAGTTACCTTTCTTGTAGAATTGTGCTTCAAATAAAGAACATCATGTTGACCAGATTATCAGTTAATCATGTAGGCTACAAGTCAATATTGTTTATATGGACAGCTGTTTAAAAAAAGTGGACTTGTAAGAAAAAAGTTAGGCGCACTAGTGTAACAAGTGCAAAAATTAGCCCTGATAGAGCCCTGTTGTTTTATTCTACTTCATGAGACCTTTCAGATGACATATGGCACATGAGTATCCGAGTTGTGTGATATTTTTATAAATATTAGAGTACATGGCAAAATTATTATTATTATTTTTTCTCAGCAAATAACTTGGCACTATTTTGGAGTTGATCAACATGCTAAATGCATTGTAATGCTCAGACTCTAAGCTTTCAAATGATATCTATTTTTTCTTGATTTTAATTCAGCAGTTTGAAAAATATGATTAGTAATATTGATGCGATGGGGGGTTGGGGGGGTTCACGGGGGTATTATAGCCGGCAGGCAGCCATATCACCCTGGAGCCCAAGACCGGTTTCCCACTGAAGCTAAGCAGGGCTGAGCTGGTCAGTACCTGGATGGGAGACCTCCTGAGAAAACTAGGTTGCTGCTGGAAGAGGTGTTAGTTAGTACAGCAGGGGGCGCTCACCCTGTGGTCTGTGTGGGTTCTAGCACCCCAGTGTAGTGATAGAGACACTATACTGTCAACAAGCACCGTCCTTCGGATGAGACTGAGGTCCTGACTCTCTGTGGTCATTAAAAATCCCAGGATGTCTTTCGAAAGGAGTAGAGGTGTGACCTCGGCATCCTGGCTAAATTCGCCCATTGGCCTCGGACCATCATGGCCTCCTAACAATCCCCATATCTGCTGATTGGCTTCATCACTCTGTCTCCTCTCCACCAGTAAGCTGGTGTGTGGTGGGCATTCTGGTGCAATATGGCTGCCGTCGCATCATCCAGGTGGATGCTGCACACTGGTGGTGGATGAGGAGATACCCCCCTGACTATGTAAAAGCGCTTTGAGTGCCTAGAAAAGTGCTATATAAATGTTATGAATTATTATTTATTATTATGGTGATAGCAGTAGAATACTTCTGTTGTCCTGACCCTAGTACAAGCTCTCATTCTAATCCTGAAAGTCTTAAATGTTTATGTCTTATAACCACACCTGTGTACCTAATTAGTGATTATCTGATGAGTGCATAATCGCTGAAGAAAAAGTGCAGAATTGCTGAACAAAAAGAGGTTTCAATAAGTGCCACCTGCTGGCGATAGCTGTAAATGTAAGCACAATAAAAGCTGTTGATTACTAAGATGAGATAGCCGTAAATGTAAGCACAATAAAAGCTGTTGATTACTAAGATGATTGTTTTCTAAAGACAGAGATTGATTTCAATGGTTTGTATCTTAAACCTGAATTGATTGCTTACCTCCATTGTAACTATTTCCCCCACAAAAATGTTAATGCTTGATGCTAACTTAAGTCTTATACTATCACCAAAACATTTGAAACAGATACACTTTAACTTACCTTATTTATGTCCTGAGATATTGAATATCAAATAAGACGGATATAACTAATTTCTCTTGAGCACTACATTTTTTCTTACATTTTTATCAGTTATTTCTCAGCAGGAGAATTTCCAAATATATACAGTATATATATTTTTACTGAAAGTCAGAGTTGAGCAGTAAGTAGTTACTAATAATTTAGTTTTTTTAATAATATTACTTTTGCAGTAACTAGTAGTGTAACTAATTACCAATTATATTTCAGTAATAATTTTACAGTTACCATCCATAAAACAGATTTGTTGCTTTACTTCTAACCCTTTAAGATTGACCACTATTAAAGCTAGAATGTCCACTAATGTGTTTATTTACAAAAAGGCATGAGTGGTAAAAAATAAGTTTTTCATTAAATCGAAACTTAAATATATTATTTCTATAGGCTATACAAAAAAAGAAAAGAAAAAAAGACAAAATAATAAGGCTGAATAAGCTGATCTATAGCATGTTAAATGGTGGTTGCCTGTGTATGAATGGTACACCCCTCTAAGCTCACAGAAGTGGTTTGACCCAAGTCATCAGAAGCCAATGACATTGACCCGTTCCCACTGGTTTTTAACATGTACTTCACGTGTATTTAAGGCGTATTTAACACGTGAAATACACGTTAAATACGCGCTGATTTTTCACGCGTAAACAACACGTATTTAACGCGTTAAATACGTGTTGTTTACGCGTGAAATACACGTATTTAACGTGTTGTTGATGCGTTAAAATACACATGTATTTGACCCTCCTGGCCTTTCATAGAAGGCCAAAAGGGTCAAATAGTGTGAATTTTTACGAATTTTAACAATCAGCGCGTATTTAACGTGTATTTCACGTGTTAAATACACGTGAAATACACGCGAAGTACGCGTTAAAAATCAGTTTGAACGGGTCATTGTCATTGGCTGCTGAGGACTTGGGTCAAACCACTTCTGTGAGCTTAGGGGGGTGTACCATTCATAGACATGCAACCACCATTTAACATGCTATAGATCAGCTTATTCAGCCTTATTATTTTGTCTTTTTTTTCTTTTCTTTTTTTTGCATAGCCTATAGAAATCATATATTTAAGTTTCAGTTTTATGAAAAAGTTATTTTTTACCACTCATGCCTTTTGGTAAATGAACACATTAGTGGACATTCTAGTTTTAATAGTGGTCACTCTTAAAGGGTTAGAAGTAAAGCAACAAATCTGTTTTATGGATGGTAACTGTAAAATTATTACTGAAATATAATTAGTAATTAGTAACACTACTAGTTACTGCATAAGTAATATTATTAAAATAACTAAATTACTAGTAACTACTTACTGCTCAACTCTGACTTTCAGTAAAATAAATATATATATTTGGACATTCTCCTGCTGAGAAATAACTGATAAAAATGTAAGAAAAAAATTAAGTGCTCAGGAGAAATTATTTATATCCGTCTTATTTGATATTCAATATCTCAGGACATAAATAAGGTAAGTTAAAGTGTATCTGTTTCAAATGTTTTGGTGATAGTATAAGACTTAAGTTAGCATCAAGCATTAACATTTGTGTGGGGGAAATAGTTACAATGGAGATAAGCAATCAATTCAGGTTTAAGAAACAGACCATTAAAATCAATCTCTGTCTTTAGAAAACAATCATCTTAGTAATCAACAGCTTTTATTGTGCTTACATTTACAGCTATCGCCAGCAGGTGGCACTTATTGAAACCTCTTTTTTTTCAGCAATTCTGCACTTTTTGTTCAGCGATTATGCACTCATCAGACAATCAGTAATTAGGTACACAGGTGATGTTATAAGACATAAGCATTTAAGACTTTCAGGATTAGAATGAGAGCTTGTACTAGGGTCAGGACAACAGAAGTATTCTACTACTACCACCGTGACCCCCCCCCCCCAACCCCCCATCGCATCAATATTACTAATCATATTTTTCAAACTGCTGAATTAAAATCAAGAAAAAATAGATATCATTTGAAAGCTTAGAGTCTGAGCATTACAGTGCAATCAGCATGTTGATCAACTCCAAAATAGTGCCAAGTTGTTTGCTGATAAAAAAATAAAATAATAATAATTTTGCCATGTACTCTAATATTTATAAAAATATCACACAGCTCGGATACTCATGTGCCTTATGTCATCTGAAAAGTCTCATGAAATAGAATAAAACAACAGGGTTCTATGCAAATTTTTTGCACTTGTTACACTAGTGCGCCTAACTTTTTTTCTTACAAGCCCATTTTTTAAAATCGCTGTCCATATAAATAATATTGACTTGTAGCCTAAATGATTAACTAACAATCTGGTCAACATAATGTTCTTTATTTGAAGCACAATTCTACAAGAAAGGTAACTTACTGAAAAAGTGTTGGTGCTTAAAGTGTTTCACTGAGGTGAAATTTAAACTTAAAACATCTCAAGATATATGAAATAAAAAGAAAATCTAAATTAAGGGTTTTAAGGACATCTCATGGCTCAATGTCTTATGGACTATCCTCCACTGCAGTCACATGCCCCTCGGATGGCCAACTCCTGTAGTTTGGCCTTCTTTGTCACGTACGGTGATACAAGAAACAAGGGAGAGATCCGAATGCAGGTACGAGGTTTATTGAGGGGCAATCCAAAAGGGGTAAACAGTCTAGGCAGGGTCAAAACCAGAATATCCAATAACATAACAAGAACATACAGACAGAGCAGACTCAGGGAAGTATCACGCAAACGACAACGACTCCGTGACAAAGACTCAGACAGACCGGGTATAAATACACAGAAGGATAATGGGAAACAGGAGACAGGTGGGGAACAATCAATTACTCAACAGGAGGAAGATGACCAAATAAGGGAACAGGAAGGGGTAAGGTGACAGACACCGTGAGAAAGGAGGACACCTAGTGGACACCCAGGGAACACAACCCAGACACTGTGACAGAACCCGCCCTCTACGGAGCAGCTCCCAGACGCTCCACGATAGACAAAACAGAAACCAGGAGGGAGGTGGACAGGCGGAGGCTCAGGGGGAGGGACGGAGGGTCAGAAAAGAAAAACAAGGGGAACAGGCCCCAGAATGTAACACAAAACAGGGAGACCAGGAGGGAGGAGGACCGGAGGAGGTTCAGGGGGAGGGACGGAGGGCCAGACTAACAGAAAGGAACAGGGAGAGAAATTAACACATAAACAAAAGGAAAAAAAAAACATGAAGCCCCCCAGGGCGGAGCAGAGGACCACCACACCCTTGTGGTCAATGCCAGAGTCCTCCAGGGCGGAGCGGAAGACCACCACAACCGGGTAGTCAGGGCAAGCGCCCCCCAGGGCGGAGCAAGTGACAAGTCACCCAGTGACTTGACCTGAGTCAGAAAGGTCTACGATGACTAGCCTTGTCTCTGGAAAGTCCACGGTACCTATCCCTGGCTCTGGAAGGTCATCAGTGACTGGCCCTGACTCTGGACGGTCATCGGTGACTGGCCCTGACTCTGGACGGTCAGCGGTGACTGGCCCTGACTCTGGAGGGTCATCGGTGACTGGCCCTGACGCTGGAGGGTCATCGGTGACTGGCCCTGACGCTGGAGGGTCATCGGTGACTGGCCCTGACGCTGGAGGGTCATCGGTGACTAGCCCTGACGCTGGAGGGTCATCGGTGACTAGCCCTGACGCTGGAGGGTCATCGGTGACTAGCCCTGACTCTGGAAGGTCAGCGGTGACTAGCCCTGACTCTGGAAGGTCATCTGTGACTAGCCCTGACTCTGGAGGGTCATCGGTGACTAGCCCTGACTCTGGAGGGTCCACAAGCACCTGACTAGCCTCTGGAAGGTCAACCGGAACCTCACTCAACTCTGAAAATTCAACAATCACCTGACTCCACTCTAGAGGGTCCACTGGAACCTGACTCGACTCTGGAGAGTCCACTGGGACCTGACTCGACACTGGAGGGTCAACTGGAACCTGACTCGACTCTGGAGGGTCAACTGGAACCTGACTCGACTCTGGAGGGTCCACTGGAACCTGACTCGACTCTGGAGAGTCCACTGGGACCTGACTCGACTCTGGAGGGTCAACTGGGACCTGACTCGACTCTGGAGGGTCAACTGGAACCTGACTCGACTCTGGAGGGTCAACTGGAACCTGACTCGACTCTGGAGGGTCAACTGGAACCTGACTCGACTCTGGAGGGTCAACTGGAACTAGCCCTGACTTTGGATGGTCGATGGTGACTAACCCTGACTCAGGAGGGTCCATGAACACCTGACTCGACTCTGGAGGGTCAACCGGGAACTGACTCAACTCTGGAAAGTCAATGGGCACCTGACTTGAATTTGGACTGCCTGTGGAGACGTGAGATGCCTCGGCTTCGGGCACCGCCTCTGGAACGGCCTCGGGAGCGGTCTCGGGCACCGCATCGGGAACAGCCTCGGGCACCGCCTCGGCCTCCAGAACGGCAACGGACACTGCCTCGGCATCGGGCACCACCTCGGCCTCCGGAATAGCATCGGGCACCACCTCGGCCTCCGGAATAGCATCGGGCACCGCCTCGGCATCGGGCACCACCTCGGCCTCCGGAACGGCATCGGGCACCGCATCGGGCACCACCTCGGCCTCCGGAACGGCATCGGGCACCGCCTCGGGAACGGCCTCGGGCACCGGCTCGGCCTCCGGAACGGCATCGGGCACCGCATTTTGCATCGGGCACCACCTCGGCCTCCGGAATGGCATCGGGCACCGCCTCGGCCTCCGGAACGGCTAATGAGGAGATGACGAGTCGGGATTGCAACTTCATCCTTGCGACACAGACTCAGAAAACACTAGTTTATTAGTAAATAATTAAAATATCTTCTTCCTATTTCCCCCTTATCACATTTATTGTAATTACTTTTGCCGGTGCATTGTGGCAAGCTTAAGCCTATTATTTGAACGCAGAACTGTTCAGCTGCGCTGCTGCGGGTCACACAAAACACCGTCGAGCCACTCTTTACAGTCGTGGCATCACGGTCTCGTTTTGTTTCCACCAGCGCAGCAAGTTTTTTTTCATCGCTAATTGATTAATGTCTAAAATATAAAAGTATTGAGAAGTCTAAACAGACTGGAGGCCCAACCCACATCTGAACAATCGAAGCCCGACTCGAGGGGGTAAAAAAGGTCGGGGCATGTCGGGCTCAGGCTAAAATGCAGGATTCTAGTGTCTGTTGTTGAACCACAGGAGACCTTTTTGATTGCTTCCATTGTCCCTCATACACTGTTTGTGACGGATTGAGAGACGATAGAGCAGACATTTGGAGTCACCGACTTTGCAAAAAAAAAAACAACACACCCCTTCCTGAGAGTCCAAAAGCATTCACTGCGCAATGAAATCTGTTAGAATTAATAAATACAGTTCGAATGTCCTTATAATTTAAGCCATGAAAAAAAAAATGTTTCACGTTTTTATATTCATTGCACATTAAGCAATGCTTGAGTATAAGCAAATGTGCGCGAGCTCAAATGTGCTATTAATTTTATAGTTACAGTGCATAGTAAAACATAAAAAAAATTGTTCCTTGAATTCATCAGATTTTCAACGAATCAAGTGAGCCAGTGATTCAACAGTCCATTTGGATGGACTCACTTGTTTCCTTTCTAATGGAATCAGCCATTTTGAACAAAATGTTTGATTTGAACGATTCAATAAATACTTAAACCATGGATTTGCGGTCACCTAATGGCGGTTTTATTGTCATCATTATTTATCCATGAAAGGCCTAAACCAGACAAGGTGCCAGCACTAGCCTACTACCAGCACAAACACATATTTAGCAAAATATTTACCAAAATTCATCAGTTTCATTTAATGATGCCTGACCAATGAACAACGCCAGCCAGTGCGACTTGGCATGCTGAAAAAACATTTTTATGCATGTGTATGCTTCATTGTTAAAACACTTGGACAATATTTTCATTAAATATCTTAACGGGATTTTATATTGCAGTAAAGAAAAATAGCAAATTCGTTTATTGGTTGGAGTCAGCCAATGAAATGGGACGTTTTTATGTATGCGATGACGTCACCTCAGAGCCGATCGCGCCGTTTGGCGGTCAATGTAGCAGTCTGTCATCATGATGGAGGCATCAAGCATCTTTTTATCTTTTTAATCTTTTTAATAAATTAAGACAGTTTCAATAATCAAATCATTATTATGTTTTCCTTGACTGATATGTATCACCGATGACGACTACTATCCACACAAAAATAACTTTTTGCCATTTGTTTAAATGTGGTTGTAAATGCTCAACATAATTCATTATTTAAGGCATTTTCTTTGATGTAACTCTAACGTAATAAATGACGAGAAGGTGATAAGAACGCCAATGCGAAGTGTCACCATGTTATCACACTAAATGGGGTTTATTTGTAGACAATGGCCAATTGATTATGATGTTACATGCTGTTTATTACACGTTATAATGAAGTATTCCAGATTGCCGCGTTGTGATCTTTTAACTAGCTACCACTCCCCATGCCTTTACCTATTGAAAATACTAATACTATATATATATTATCAGTGTTTTTAAACATCGTGAGTATTGATAAAAAAAATAAAAATAAGACAACATACTCCATGACCCATGTAGAATTTTTTTTGTAATAGAATAAATACTCTGTACCATGCATGTGGGGGTGGGTTATTACTTGATAACAATAATAATAATTATTATGATTCTTGTTGTTATTGTTGCATTTTATGTGAATGCAACTTATATTGTTTTCTTTCTACAGGAGCAAAATTCAGAAATAGAAAGTGCTGTAAGGAATCTGCTTAGCTGCATCCAAAGTCATAGCAGCCCTCAAGCACATGGAAATCCCAACAGTTCTCCCACCGTGGCACCTCAGCCTGGTACTAGTGCTTCCTATGGGGTTGGCCAGGCTGTTAGTATGCCAAACACAGTTCAGCAAGAAATGCAAAGGTAAGGAATCGTGTACTCCGAGCTCTCAGGTGTCAATATTTATATAGTTAAAAAAATTATTATGGGGGGGGGGGGGGGGAAATTATATTTATTCTATATTTGTATATAGCAATTTGTTAGTGTGATGTGGTAAAGATGTGGGCTAGTAATCAATGGATTAAATGAACCCCACAAAGACCCATATGTGATTTGTCATCAATACAGCCCTGAGCAGGGCTCTTAATCCAGGTTGTTAAAGGAGAATTCTACCACTAATTAGTACACTGGGAGTTGTTTTGGTTGAAGATGTCCATTAAATGTTCCCAATGAAAACCACATTTGTACACTGTATCTATATAATATTGTATTTAATAACAGTTTACATCATATGTTGAGTGAGTACACTCATATATCATTGGTGAGTGTGTGTGGAGAGGACGCTGGCGCTGGCTGTTCGCCGCTTCTCTGCAAATTCGCGCAAATCCGCTCTACCGTACTATTCTTATTGTAGTTACTGAAATCGCTACAGCAATTGACGGATATTTTTTTTGCACTCAGTAGCCAACTGATTGCTACGTGAAGTGTTACCTGGCACATACCTGTTACTAAGCTGAAACCGGCAAAGTCACAGTGTATTCTCCACTCTTTGGCTTCAAATCCCTGAACCAACTTCGGGTTCTGCAATCGCCTCTGCCTTCAAGCGGATGTCTGCACGTGGAATACCATCTTTGTGGAAGCTGTGGATTACCTTGGCTTGTGTCGTTGTCTTTCACCGGTACTCGCCTGGATATCGGCTAGCCGCTAACACATCACGCATCATGTTGTGGTCCGACACCTCGATGCAACATCTCCGAGCTCTCAATAACAACAACCGAGCTCCCCTGCAGCAACTGGATCTTCCGTACCGACCTCGATATATCCATAGGGGATCAAGGCGCCGGTTTGTTGTGTTTAAATCCGGTGACCACAGCTCCATCTCATCCCTCTGGTCGGCATCGCGTCCCGTTGCGCAACTGACACGTCACCGTATGCGTTATCAGAGTACCGCTACTCCTGGCATAGATAGTGCTGGGTGTAAACGGTGCACTGTAAAACCTGGAGTGGATCGCAGGGTTCTCCGCCCTGTCAATAAACTGGATTTTAGAGCTCAAATGACATTTGAACTGCTAAATGTGCAGTCCCTGTCAAACAAATCTGGACTTGTATACGACCACATCCTGGATAAGGGGATAGATATTCTCTGTCTTACAGAGACATGGCAGCAGCCTGGAATATACTCATCCCTAAATGAGGCCTGCCCACCCGGGTATAACTACCTCGATAAGGCTCGTACAACTGGCCGTGGTGGGGGCCTAGCTGTTTTACATCGCAGCAACATTGAATTATCCCCCGTGTCTGTGCCCAGTACTGGCTCATTTGAAAGTCTGGTTTTTAGTTGCAAAAAAGCTTTTTCAGCAACAATAGCCCTCGTCTATCGCCCTCCCAAACCACAACCAACTTTCATTCCTGACATTCATGATTTTCTAATCTCCCTCTGCACAGCTCACTCAAATATTCTGGTTATTGGTGATTTCAACATACACTTGGACTCCCATAACTGTAAACTGGCCTCAAATTTCAAACAAACCCTGGATTGTCTTAACCTCCAACAGCTTGTGGATGCCCCCACACACAATAGGGGGCACACACTGGACCTTGTCATTACAGACTCCCTCTCAGTTTCAGGCCTTCAGGTGTATGACGTGGGTGTCTCCGATCACCTGGCGGTTACATTTGAAGTCCCAATATTAGTTCCTCCCACCAAACCAAAACGCCATATTACCTTCAGAAACATTAAGAACTTGGACGCCACCTCCCTCAGTCAACATCTCCAGCATCTCTCCCCCTCTCCTCACTCATCAGCTGATGACTTAATGGACTACTACAACACCAGCCTCACCTCTATTCTGGATTGTCTTGCTCCATTAAAAACCCGGACAGTCACGTTTACCCGCTCTGCCCCCTGGTTTACAAACGAGCTGAGAGGGATGAAGAGGTCTGGCCGTGTCCTGGAGCGTGCCTGCAAAACATCTGACCTGACGGTGCATAAGTTGGCCTACCGGGAACATCGTAGGGCTTATGCCAAAGCACTCTCCAAGGCTAGGTCAGAATACTACTCAACACTTATAAACAACAACCCAGGTAACTCCAAAAAACTGTTCTCCACAATAAATCACATCATCAAACCACAGATTTCCTCATTCTACAGTCCAACTGATATAAATTGCAACCGGTTTCTTGATTTTTTTACATCAAAAATTGACATTATTCGCTCCTCATTTCCACTTCTAAATAGCACCTCACTAGACCTGCCCGCAACACCCATCTCTCGAACCCTATCACAACTGTCCCCCACAACGCAGCAGGAGGTCGAGAACATCATTCGTAAATCCAAAACATCCACTTGCCGCCTTGATCCCCTCCCATCTCCTCTGCTTAAAACTCACACTAACTCTATCAGTTCCCTCATAACCAAAATAATAAACATGTCCGTAGAGACAGGCTATGTTCCCACCTCCCTCAAAACTGCTCTCATCAAACCCCTCCTCAAAAAACCCACCATGGACCCTACACCACTGTCGAATTACAGACCAATTTCTAATCTCCCATTCATCTCCAAACTCCTGGAAAAAGTTGTTTCCACCCAGCTCCATAATCATCTCAAATCCAACAGGCTATATGAGAAATTTCAATCTGGTTTTCGTCCCTCCCACAGCACAGAAACAGCTCTTATCAGAGTCACCAGCGATTTGCTGATGGCTTCTGATTCCGGTTCCACATCCCTCCTCATTTTTCTCGACCTCTCTGCTGCGTTTGACACTGTAGACCATCACATTCTCCTGCACCGACTTCAGCACTACACAGGTCTTTCTGGTACTGCCCTGAAATGGTTTCACTCCTATCTCACTGATAGAACCGAGTATGTAGCTCTGGGTGATGTAAAATCCAGACCCCACACTGTCACCTGTGGGGTCCCCCAGGGCTCCGTACTCGGTCCAACCCTCTTCACCATTTACATGCTCCCCTTGGGTCGTGTCGTCAGCAGGCATGGAGTTAATTTCCATTGCTATGCTGACGACACACAACTCTACCTTCAAGTCACTCCCTCTAGCTCCCCCTCTACCACGACTGCCCGCCTTAGCTCCTGCCTGGAGGAGATAGAGGCGTGGATGAGTCAAAACTTCCTGCAGCTGAATGGCTCCAAAACAGAGGTCATTCAAACTGGAACTGTTCATCAACTCCGCTCCTCTCCAATCACCACTGTTTCACTCTTTGGACACACCACTCCCCTTTCTTCCTCTGTTACTAACCTAGGGGTAAAATTTGACCCCCACCTTTCCTTCGACAGTCATGTCACCTCCATCTGCAAAACTGCATTCTTTCACCTCCGCAATATTTCCAAACTGCGCCCCTCCCTCTCCATTTCTGCTGCAGAGAAGCTCGTCCATGCTTTTGTCTCCTCCAGGCTGGACTACTGTAATGCACTCCTCATTGGGATTCCTGGCAGGAGCCTTCAAAAGCTCCAGTATGTTCAGAACAGCGCTGCCAGGGTCCTGATGAGGGTGCGAAAACATGAGCACATCACCCCCATCCTTCGTTCGCTGCACTGGCTCCCCATTCAGTCCCGCATAGAATATAAGGTCCTCCTTCATACCCATCACTGTCTGCACGGTGCGGCCCCCACTTACCTCACTGAGTTGCTCACGCCAAATTCATCAACCAGAACCCGGTCAGGCCAACAGCACCGTTTGGTCATGCCCAGGACACGGCTCAAAAAAATGGGCGACAGGGCCTTTCAAGTCGCTGCTCCCTGCCTGTGGAACGCCCTCCCAGACCACCTCAGGGCCCCGCAGACAGTGGACACATTCAAAAAAGGACTAAAAACCCACCTTTTTACACAGGCTTATTTTAACAGCTAAAGCTTGTTTTTAGTCCCGTCTTTTAACATGTTGTGTTTTATTGTAATACTGTATTGTTTTTAATTATGTTCTACTGTAGCACTTTGAGATTTGGTGTCAAATGTAAAGTGCTTTACAAATAAAATTTATTATTATTATTATTTATTATGTTAGGTTTTCTTCTATTTTAGCCTACACTGCAAATGGTCTGTTCCTGCAAGAGTTAATTTTATAATAATAACTTTGCTTATTTGCACATATATTTTGTTATTTTATTAAAGAGCTTTTCCAGCACTTTACCATGGAGGCCGTAAACGAATGAAAAAAATGGCACCTGAACCTGCAAAACTTACATCTGTAAAGTTCTTAGAATTCCAGTTCTGCTTGCTATCCAAAAACTCCCAAAAGACTCCCAAAGATGAAACAGTTCTCTTACAAGCAGGGCTAGGCAGAAGAACTGTAAATATTCCAGACAATGCTGATCATACTGAGGTGAGACATGGTGTAAAACTTGATGTTTAAATATGTTTTGGACAAAAGATATTACAAGTTTTTGTTCCTGTTTTATTTACATTGTTTTATTTATTTATTATGTATGTATTTATTTATTATTATTGTTGTTGTTAGTATTATTAAATTTTTAAAAAGAAGGAACAATTTTTCCTATTTGTGTTTTCATAAAGTATTTTACTTGTATATCTGCCTTCTAATATCCAGATAACCAAAGTACTTCTTCAGGAGTACCCAAAGTTGCAAAACTTAAGAGGTGGTTGGCTGCTCCAAAAAGCCTCAGGTAAGTTTATGCATTTACATATTTTTTATCCTTTTACCAACATTGTTATTGTTTTTCACATGTCTATTTAAAAGGGGGCAGTGGACAAAGGAAAACAACATCTCTGGCCCAGGATTCCCAGGGCTACACAGCAAAAATATTGAAGACGTCCTCTAACAATGGGAAGAATGTCATCTACATCGTCCCCCTCCAAGAAGAAATCGATATAACCCCGTTGCCATATAATGCACCTGAATTTCATAACATGCCCAAAAACATCTGCATGACATGTGGTATATCAGTCCCATTACAGTTGCTGCCGTGTCACCTTGAGGATTGTCAAAGTAATAATGCGGTAAGTGATATTTCAGTGTCATTCACAAAAAATGAAAAATTATATTCTTTAAAACAGATTTTGATAGATAATTGGTTAGTTATCTATTTTATGTCCCAGGTCAGGTGTCCTGTTACACTGTTACACATTTTTTTTTTAAAACAAACAGCTGATTTTTTTAGTTTTCTCAACCTATTTTTGTAAATTTTTGAGTTTACTCAACTTTTGTTTGTATAAAACTGAAAACAAGTTGAGAAAAGTCAAAAATCTGCTGAAGCTGGCATTGGCCTTTTTAAGTTTAACTTTTTAACTATTTTTTACAGTGCTGTAAAAATCAAATAAATCTAAAGTTGAGAAAACTCAAAAAAATCTTCTGAAGCTGGTTGCCTTAAACATTTAAGTTTTCTAAATTTTTGTTTTTACAGTGTAGGTTTCTCCAGCTATCACACATTTATGCACTTACTGTATATATGGTGGGCTCAGCTGCTACCCTCAGTCACACTTCTTGAATACGAAAATCTTCTTAAATATAGCCATCTATTATTCTTGAAGTATTTCTGTTATGCTCTTTTACAATAAAGAAACTTTATGGCATCGTTATAATGAGCCTCTTTTTCAGATAGAATAAAAATATAATCTGAATTATTGTTTTTTTTTTTCAGATAGAATCTGAATCTGACAAGGAAAAAGAAAATGAAGAGGCCCATGGACTGAGCCATGAGTCAGATGTAATTTGTCTGGTAAGAGACTGTCTTGGTTAAAAAGTGATGACAAAACTTAAGCTAATGCAGTCATTGGTAAATTGAGGATGTATCCTGAGAATATATTTAACTCTGGTTATAAATATATTAAAGGACCTTTTGTACAATATTAAATGATTGACCACCGGTCATTTTTATGACTTTAAACTTTAAACATTTTATTTTTTAAACTGACTTTAACTGTTACTGCTAGTCTGTGTTTGTTTCTGGTTCTCTCGTTAAGTCAGCATACACTGTTTTTAGACAATAAACCTGATTGTGCCTAGTCATAAGATCATAAGCAATGTGCTTATGGTTTGCTTGTAGACCTGTTTGATGTCATATTGAGCCTGTCTTATTCTTCAGGATGCCTGTCCGATATGTGGAGAAGAATTTTCTGCAGAAGTGATGCCTTACCATGCCAGTACATGTGGAGAAAGGTACTGTAGAAATGTTAGAGTTGTGAACAGTAAGGAGAGGTTTTCTTTTTTTGTCTACAACAAATACAGTCACTGTTTTACCAAAAAAAAAAGAGAGACAGAGAGAAGAATTATTGCATTTCTGGTTCAATGGAGTTAAAACAAATGAGCAATTTTGAAAATCTCAAATTTGGGATATCATACTGCAAACAATTCTCATTAGGCTTATGTTACATCTTTTAAATGTATTCTAATGTTAAGTTTTCAAATGTTCCTTAAAGGTGCCATCTGTCATATCTGGCAAAAAAATCAAGTCATACTCCACATTCCATAACAGATGGGGGCAGTATGCCTCAATAAAGTGAATTGGTCTACTCTAGAGTAACAAACGAGAAACGGCATAGTCTTCACAACAACCCTAGAGCATAGCCGAAGCCTATAAGACAGCGGTTCTCAATTGCAGTCCTCGCGCCCCACTGCTCTGCACATTTTGAACGTTTCTCTTAGAGCTTCAGACATTTGTTCTATTCGAACATAAGTGCCCTGCGAAGTGGACATCACAGGATATTCAGCCATGATTCCAGTTCGAAGCGAACGTAGCTATATGTTCCAATCAAAGTGCATTGAAGTGTGCAAGACGTGAATTTAAATTGTATCGATTTACAGAGGTATATGATGTCACAGTTGTCCATGTTTAAAGACGCTGCACAGCACAAATCAGTGAATGAATGTTTCGATGTGAGGTAAACTTCAACAGACTTCCCCTGCTCAGAGAGTAGGGAGCAATGAACATTTGAAAAACAGTTCATGCACGGAGTTCATTTCTAACGAGCTGATTATCTGAATCAGGTGTGTTAACAAAGAGAAACGTGCAAAATATGCAGAGCAGTGGGGCGCGAGGACTGGAATTGAAAACCGCTGCTATAAGAGGACGTTTTGCCTCCAGAGGAACATTGGGTGATGTCAAGTGATTTTGAAACATGACATCTTCAAGCTACTCCCCTTCACCTTTACCAGTGAATATGTTCATATTCGTTTTGTTCATATTACATTGAGTTGTAAATAGACATTATTGGAATTAAATTAATTTGACAGACAGCATTCTGTCAACATCATTGGTCAACACCAGACAGCTGATGTTGACCAAGCTAGCGCCAACCAAGGTAACCAGAGCTGCCAACTCTCACAAGCATTCACCGTGAGACACACGCAATTGACTCTTTTCACACGCTTTCACGCCACACATCAATTTTCTCACGTACAGAAAAACCACGAAGCAAAGAGGACACGGAGACCAACAGACTAGACAGAGCAGGTTACTTATGATATAAAAAAATGGGTAAGTTATAGCTAGCTAATTATCAAACGCAGCTACGGTTAGCCATCGCTAACATTAGCACGTTTCTAGAACAGCCTTCGATACATTTCTATGTTATAACTTCCCGGGAAAAAAATACACAAACATATAAAACAAACTTCTAGCGAAATACTAACAGCATCTAACTTACCAATCCAAAAGAAATGTTGCAAGTTCGGTGTCGGACCTCATTTCTTTCAGGTCCATCAGTTGGTTTACTCTGTTGTTTACTCTGGTTTGGCTCCTTTTCTTATCGGATTTGATTTGTGATTCCGAGCGCGGTTGTTTCCCTGTAGCGGGTGGTGGTCTCTTGCCAAGGGCTTAAGTCACATGAAGTAGTGGGCTGTACTTTCCACATGATTGACATCAGGTTCAGGTACGCCTACAAGCCATGCGAGTTATTCGTGTATTGCAGGTTGGCTGGTGGTTATGTTGCCCGCATACCGCCTCCCATGGCCGAAACTGGTATTACGACACCTGTCGGACCGGGGCTAGTAATGCTACTGCTAATTAAGGTTGATATCTCTGCAGCACTATAACTTTACATTTTTTTTAATGACATCATCGCCCTTATTTCTTCTCATACTTTTGATGCGTGTAGGTCATTTATTGAATATTTTTAGCTCAATTTTTGCACATGGCACCTTTAAAGCCTAGATGGGCAATGGATGTTTATGTATTTTACTGTAGTTTCCCTGAGATTTTCCCCTCGATACTGGATGGAAATTCTGTTGATGAAACTGCCTCATTACCATCCCAAACCAGTACCAGACTACAAAGCACTACTTTCCAACTTGATCCTGATCATTTAACACCTGGGCCATCAGTTTCAGCTGAAAGTGCACCTTCAATGTGTGATGGTACTGATTTTGTGTGTTTTATTCTCTCGGAATGAAAAAGTTGATGTTAAAATTATTTCCATGATACCATACCATGAGTTTTTTTGGCCACAGATTGGAAGAGGATTGAGCTTCCAGAAAGGGCAGCTATACAGTACAGGCAGTGTACACTTCGACAAAAAGAAGACGAGCCCCCACTGAAAGTAAGAATTGATATTAGAGAAGACATGGAGGACCAGGAGGGGAGAATAATACATTTTTACAAGGTTCCCAAAATTGATTGGACTAGACCTCTTCAATGCCGATTGGAAGGTACTATAACAATATAAAACTTAATAATGTAACTAATAATGAAATCTTGTCATTATTAGAAACCAAACATCCTGTCCCATTGGATTTTGTCATACACTATATTCCTTTAATTATTTACACTTTTTAATTATACAACTTGTTTACATGTTCTTATTAACACATTTTAAAGCAGTTTACAATTATTTATTTATTTTTTTAGGGGATGTTGCCACTGGGGATGGTGTTAAGCGCCATTTTTTCAGCATGGTGATGCACAAGCTGCAGAATGGATTCCTCTTTAATGTTGGTTAGTTCTTTCATGGTAGGAGGTTATTTTAACAACATTAAAGAGAAAGTTTCAATATTTAACTTACCCTCCTGTTGTTTAAAACCCATATGGCTGTCTTTCTTGTTTATAGGATAGTTTTGGACAAAAATCTCTTATCATTTTAAAGCCTCAAAATCTTTCTGGAACCATTGTATGAAAAACAGCCCATACTATTCTGGCAAATAGCTTTTTTTGCGATCTGTAGCAGAAACACAGCCATACATGTTTAGAATAAAATAAAATAATTGATGTCTATAAAAAGATGTCAGTTACCATTTTGTAAGCACTGTGTGATCAGTTTACTAACAGACATTGTCAACTTAACTAAAAATGCTTTGGGTTTCCTGCTTAACAAACAGGAAATGGAAACGGAACTGCATTATTTATAGGGGAAACTGACCACCTTATCCCATCTACTTCCCAAGTCCTTTTGCAGAGTGACTTGTTTGTGATGGCAGGTTGATTATTGGTCATTCTTTCCTCCATGGTGGGCCTTCATTAGCAGGTGTGAGCCCAGCAATTGTACATGTATTATTAGGTGGCTCCCCACAAACAGCAACCATCACAATTGAAGATGTGGCTGACATCGACATTAGGGAGACAATACAGATGGTAGGTTGGTAGGTGCCATATTGGTAGAGGTAAATGTGTTTGTATATTTAATTGTATTCTTTCACTATTCATACAGCTTGCTATAGGTGATTCAAACAATGATTTAAGTGAGGATCAAAAGGCAGCCATTGACACACTGGCAATGTCTTGGGACCTTCCAGTGTTGACTACAACCAACCGCACTTGGCTGTTACACAATCTTCTTCAGCATGCAGTAAGTGTTTTTGGTAAGACTATTTTAAGGTGGCCTTGTTACACATGTTACAGGGACTTACAATTATAATAACAATAAATTAACCGTAATACTAACCCTAACCATGTAGTAAGTACATGTAGTTAATTAATATTACTCGGTACTTAAATGTATAATTAATCTGTAACCAGAACACCTTAAAATAAATTGTAAATTGTTTTTTTTCTTTTATAAGCAATTGAACTTTATGTAGAAGTTCACCAGTAGACCATTAAATTAGGCTTATGTGAAAATCAGTCAAATGTGAAAAACTGTTCTGTTTGCATCATTGATGAATATTTAACAGGTCTTTACATTAACTTGCTTATGTATTGTAAAATTTGTGTTTTAATAACTTATGTTCTTCATATATCTGCTCCATTTCAGCTGATCAATGTAAATTGAAACAGCTTGTCAAATTCTGGGTGGGCTGGGAGCTACCAATGAAGGAAATGCAGGTGAAAGTGGTGCAGGCAGAAAACCCTACATCCTCCACCTGTTTTTGCATTCTTCGTCTACCAGCTCATTACACGACTTATGACCATTTAAAAAAACACCTAGAAAGCTGTATTGCCACTAATGATGTTGGTTTTGGCCTTGTATAAAATTACATAAACTGATTTCAATTGAAAATATCAAAGTGAAACGGTAATTTCAGACATTTTCATGTTTGTTTTACTGTAAATGTCAAAATAGGTAAAAGGAACTGTTTTAGAATGTTTAGCTGTTGCAGTGTTTTACTTATTATGATGCTTTTGTGTAATTAAATAACCCAGACTGTTTATATTAATGTGTTCAAATAATACTGTTAATTGTTAAATTAACATTTAAACTTTTTTTTGAGACAGCTACAGTTTTAGTAAGACAAAAGTCTGCTTAAAGTGAATAGATTTATTTTGTCTTCTACAGTAAAATATCAAAACAGAACTTGTTCTTTGTGGCTTTTTTGGGGGGGAGGGTTATCTCAAAGATATTTCCACTGTCTTACATATAGCCAATACTGTGCATGTACTGCAGTGTAGCAATGTAAACATCTGCCCCAAAATTTCCTGATGGTTGCATTGGGTCCACAGCAGCCTTTAGTTCATTAAGTTCCTCAGAACTCAGTGGTCATTCAATTTCAGGACCCTGGATGCCAGAATTTGTGTCACTGGGGATAAGACCGCTGCTTTCCCAGTCAATTTGTGGAATCTGTAGATTCTGTAAGAAAAGATAAAATTAGTAAAAAAAAAAAAAATAAATAAAAAATGGAATAAGAATAGATAAAAAAAAAAGGGAAAAATAAACCATGCCTACTTCATCACACTCTTCTGAATGGTACTGCTGCCCCAGTTGCCACAGCTGATTAGGAGAGAGGTTGCCCTCTAAATATATTGAGATGGACTTGGAGCCGTGGGATAAAGGCATAGTGACAGCAGAAGATGTGAAGACTGCTGGACAGATCAAGATGCCCATCCTCTTCCAGCTGGTGCAGAACATGGTAGAAGTGGGAGGTAACTGCAGTGAACACATCCCGCCACAATCGCTCAATTCTGTTTTAAGCAAAGGAGTGGAAAATATTTTAACATGGTCAGCACTTTAACAGAAGCCCAAGTAATTTATACAATAATATTTTATTATAAAGGCTGCAACTTACAGGTTTAATTAATACTTTTTTTTTTCAAATAAAAATTTGATAAAACCTAACCTTTGTGTGCACACAACAATAATATGGCATATTTGCATAATCTTCAGTTTAATTTTTAAAAGGGTTTTTTTCTATTGTAATAATGCTTGATTTTACAATGTTAAAAATCTATTGCACAACTGAGCTTATATTACAGTTTATCTAGTAAAATAGTCCAGTGTTGTATGTAATAGCAAAGTGATTATATTAATTTTTTTTATTAACTCTTATTAAGTTAATTTAGAAAAACGTTTGGAGCATTTTTTTTTTGTTCGTTACATAGCCCTAGTATTGCCAAAAGCATCGTAACTTAAGAAGCACTTGAAAATCATTGTAGATCTACAAGTGCTCTGGTGTAATCGTAAAGCCCTAAGTGCATTGTAAGAAGACAGATTTATGCGGTCACCTGCAGGACAATCGGCAGATTACACCTTTAACTTGATTCAAGTGCAATGTGATTATAATATAAGAATTTGATTGTACTTTATTGTACATTTTATTACTCGTTTTTGTTGATGTTTTTAAAGGAATTTATAAATTAAAAATAAACCAAAAAATTGTGTGAAGTATAATATTCTACGTATAATGCAATATAAATGCTCTATAAAATAATATAATAAAAATATTATATTATATTTGTCTGGAGTTGGCTGGAATATTTTAATAACTAAGCTACTACAGTACTACATTTACGAGCCATTCTATAAAGTGAAATTTCAGCACTTGACAAACAGATAATGATTCCTAATAGCACTTAAAGCACAGCTACTTGCGATTGTTTAAGTGCATTTTTGGGAATTGCACATGAAACAATACTTTTTACGATATCGTAGAAAACGCTCTTAAGCTCAAAGATAAGTCATTATTGGGAAACCCGGCCCTGTTCAGCGGCACTGACGGCTCGCACCATACAGGCTGCTGCTGGCACGACAATAAACATCTTTGAGCCGCTCTCGACAGCTTTTTTTCACCACTAATTGATGGATGTCTAAAATATAAAAATAAGGAGAAGCCTAATACAGGCCCGGCCCACGTTTGAACTATGACATGAAAATTGGCCCGATGCCCGGCCTGAGGGGCCAGAGCTTTAATACAGGGCTCTATCTTAACAGCCCCAATATACATGCTAAATGATCAGTGCACAAGGGTTAAATATCTTATATCAAAATTTACCTCTGATTGTGAACACTTTTACCAGCAATGAAGCTACTTCTCCCCGTTCCTCGGTCAGAGAACATAAGGCAGGCCACATCTACACCCCCCCCCCCCCATGATCCCCCCGAACCCTGGCAAAAAATATATTGGTAACAAATAATGCGACAGCATATAGTGTTTACTAATCTTCCAGATTTATATAAAATGATTTTAGCATCACAATAATTTAAGCCTCTTTTTTTGCTTATTTCATTAAAAAAAATACATTTTAAAAAAACAGCAACTGCCAGTGGCCAATTTTTACATCAGTGGAAATCCAAACTTCTGAACTGCCTCATGGAAAAAAGACAGTGTTGTGGAAGCCAGATTGTTATTTGACACACCAAGGTACATTATCTACATTAATACACAAAATAATTTTTAATAAGTATTCTACATATTAACATGTTAATAGTCTTTAAAATATTATACCACTTAAGTTGCATGTTTTAACAAGTTTAAGAATCAAAATAACTATCATTCACTAATTCATCACTCTTCTAGCCTAAGTAAGCAGTGTCTTTATCTTTACCTTCCTGGAGAAGCCATCGATGCCTCCAAATATTACAATGTTATACCTTGAAAAAGTATATTTCTTTCACATATGCTGAACTGAGCATACAATATATACTTGAATAAAATCAAATAAAAAATAAAATAAAAAAATTTTTACTTAACTTACCGTATCAACTTGTGGTTTGTGTCAATGTGCATCAGGGACTTTGGGCTGGGGACAGAGTATGTCCTCCTAACCACGCATCCTAATTGTGACATCCTGGAAACAATGCTTGCAGTGTCAACTCGATGCATTGAAGAACGAACTCTATCCCACTGTACCCAATGACCTTGTGCTCTCAGCAGACCCATCATCATTCTGTAACCTGCATTCGGATTGCTTGTGTGGATTGTTGCCACAAGTGAGTCTAGCTCGGCATCTGCAATGTTGCTGTAGGTTGCCATCACAGATAATCCCCATTCCACCATGCGTCTATGAATTGTAAACTTGGACACCCCTAGCAACCTTGCAATACATGTCACAGGCAATCCTAATGTAAGCATTTGGGATACAGAGTCTTCAGAAATCAGAATCCGTGGACGGCCATTTTTTCCTCTCTCTTGGGAAGCCATGATGTGTGGATCCATTTTAGTATTTCTTATGGCTATCTGGTGTACTTGATAAAGTGCATCATACAGTTCATCTGGAATGGGTATCTGATTTGAGATGACACTAAAAATGACCAGCTCCTAAGAACACGTAAATTCTAAGAAGTCCATGTCAAGAGGAATGCGTTCCAGCCAAAGTGACAGACGTGTGTAAAGCCGTTGTAATAAATGGTTCAACAACAATTCCTGCAAGATGATATGAATATATCAATAATAATAATAAAAAAATGTAAATCCTTCAATTCATCTATCATCTAACAATGCTTTTTATGTAGTATTAAGCTTTAGTATTTTCAATAGGTAAAGGCATGGGGAGTGGTAGCTAGTTAAAAGATCACATCGCGGCAATCTGGAATACTTCATTATAATGTGTAATAAACAGCATGTAACATCATAATCAATTGGCCATTGTCTATTGTGTGATAACATGGGGACACTTCGCGTTGGCGTTCTTATCACCTTCTCGTCATTTATTACGTTAACGTTACATCAAAGAAAATGCCTTAAATAATGAATTATGTTGAGCATTTACACCCACATTTAAACAAATGGCAAAAAGTTATTTTTGTGTGGATAGTAGTCGTCATCGGTGATAAATATCAGTCAAGGAAAACATAATAATAATTTGATTATTGAAACTGTCTTAATTTATTAAAAAGAAAAACCTACCCTGGGATTGCTTGATGCCTCCATCTGTCACGATCGGCGTTACAGGAAACACAGGAGAGGGAACCAATTGCAGGTAAGTCATTTATTTAAAGGGTAATCCAAAGGGGTAAACAGTCCAGGCAGGGTCAAAACCAGAATATCCAAATCCAACATAAACAAGACACGAAGACACAAAGACAAGGTAAGGCAAGGCAAGGCAAGAAGCGACGGACATGAATAATCATAGGACATTAAACAAGGACTCCGTAACACAGACTCAGACAGACCGGGTATAAATACACAGAAGGATAATGAGGGAACAGGAGACAGGTGGGGAACAATCAATTACTCAACAAAGAAGAAGGTGACCAAATAAGGGAACAGGAAGTGATAAGGTGACAGACACCGTGGGAAAGGAGGACACCTAGTGGAAACCCAGGGAACACAACCCAGACACTGTGACAGTACCCCCCCCCCTCTATGGAGCGGCTCCCAGACGCTCCACGACAGACACAAAACAGAGATCAGGAGGGAGGCGGACAAGTGGAGGCTCAGGGGGAGGGACGGAGGGCCAGACTAACAGAAAGGAACAGGGACAGGAGTGAACACAAAAACAAAAAGCAAAAACAACAACATGAAGCCCCCCAGGGCGGGGCAGAAGACCACCACATCCTTGTGGTCGACGCCAGAGTCCTCCAGGGCGGAGCGGAAGACCACCACGTCCTTGTGGTCAAAACCAGAGTCCTCCAGGGCGGGGCAGAAGACCACCACAACCGTGTAGTCAGGGCGAGAGCCCCCCAGGGCGGAGCAGAAGACCACCACAACAGTGTGGTCAGGGCGGGAGTCCCCCAGGGCGGAGCAGAAAACCACCACAGCCATGTGGTCAGGACGAGAGGCCCCCAAGGCGGAGCAGAAGACCACCACAACCGTGTGGTCAGGACGGAAGCCCCCCAGGGCGAAGCCGAAGACCACCACGTCCTTGTGGACGAAGTCAGAGTCCTCCAGGACGGAGCGGAAGACCCCCACAACCGTGTGGTCAGGGCGGAAGGCCCCCGGGGCGGAGCAGAAGACCACCACAGCCATGTGGTCAGGACCAGAGCCCCCCAAGGCGGAGCAGACCTCCGTGCGGCTGGACCAACGGGACGACGAAACTCTGGTAATTCCCTGGTGTCCTTACTGGACTCCAGAAGATTGGTGCTGGCCTGACACTGCTCATGAAGATCATTGGTGACTTGCATTTGCTCATGAAGATCAATGGTGACTTGCCTTTGTTCATGAAGATCAGAGGTGACTTGCCTTTGTTCATGAAGATCAGAGGTGACTTGACTCAGTCCTTGAAGATCAGAGGTGACTTGACTCAGTCCTTGAAGATCACCGGTGACTTGACTCAGTGCTTGAAGATCACCGGTGACTTGACTCAGTCCTTGAAGATCACCGGTGACTTGACTCAGTCCTTGAAGATCACCGGTGACTTGACTCAGTCCTTGAAGATCACCGGTGACTTGACTCAGTCCTTGAGGATCACCGGTGACTTGACTCAGTCCTTGAGGATCAGCGGTGACTAGCCCTGACTCTGGAGGATCAGCGGTGACTAGCCCTGACTCTGGAGGATCAGCGGTGACTAGCCCTGACTCTGGAGGATCAGCGGTGACTAGCCCTGACTCTGGAGGATCAGCAGTGACTAGCCCTGAATCTGGAGGATCAGCGGTGACTAGCCCTGACTCTGGAGGATCAGCGGTGACTAGCCCTGACTCTGGAGGATCAGCGGTGACTAGCCCTGACTCTGGAGGATCAGCGGTGACTAGCCCTGACTTTGGAGGATCAGCGGTGACTAGCCCTGACTCTGGAGGATCAGCGGTGACTAGCCCTGACTCTGGAGGATCAGCGGTGACTAGCCCTGACTCTGGAGGATCAGCAGTGACTAGCCCTGACTCTGGAGGATCAGCAGTGACTAGCCCTGACTCTGGAGGATCAGCGGTGACTAGCCCTGACTCTGGAGGATCAGCGGTGGCTAGCCCTTACTCTGGAGGATCAGCGGTGGCTAGCCCTGACTCTGGAGGGTCCACTGGCACCTGACTCGACTCTGGAGGGTCCACTGGCACCTGACTCGACTCTGGAGGGTCCACTGGCACCTGACTAGACTCCAGAGGGTCAACTGGAACCTGACTCGACTCCGGAGGGTAAACTGAGACTCTCATCCTGTGCAGCGGCGCTGGGCAAGCAGCCATCTTGGGCCATGACTCTGAACAGGCGGCCCTCTTGTACTGTGGTGCTGGGCAGGCGGGCATATTGTACTGTGGCACTGGACCGGTGGCCAATTTGGGCATTGGCGCTGGGCTGGCGGCCATCTTGTACTGTGGCGCTGGACCGGTGGCCAATCTGGGCATTGGCGCTGGGTTAGCGGCCATCTTGTGCTGTGGTGCTGGACTGACGGCCATCTTGTGCTGTGGCGCTAGGCTGACGGCCATCTTGGGCTGTGGCGCTGAACCGGTGGCCAATTTGGGCATTGGTGCTGGGCTGGCGGCCATCTTGGGCTGTGGCGCTGGAACGGAGGCCAATTTGGGCATTGGCGCTGGGTTAGCGGCCATCTTGTGCTGTGGCGCTTTTCTGGTAGCCATCCTGGGCAGTGGTGCTGGACTGGCGGCCATCTTGGGTTGTGGCGCTTGGCTGGTAGCCATCCTGGGCAGTGGTGCTGGACTGGCGGCCATCTTGGGTTGTGGCGCTTGGCTGGTTGCCATCCTGAGCAGTGGTGCTGGGCTGACGACCACCCTGCCGGAAGAGACAGAAGTGGCTGGGGCATCCCACCGAAGCCGATGCTGCAGGTAGCGCACGAATTCCCAGAATTCCAGTGTCTCTAACTGCGCCATCTTCTCCTGAGACACTGGATCATCCAGCCCGCCATTGAAATAGTCCTTGAGGGCCGCATCGTTGTAGCCCATGCCCTCGGCCAGGGACCAGAACACCTGAGCCAGGGCACCCACTTCATTGCCCTCTTGGCGGAGGGCGATCAACCGAAGGTACTTGGTTCGCCGCTCCGCCATCTTGGCTGGGGAACGGAAAAATGACATACTGCTGGTTCCTACTGTGACGGAGTCCTTCTGTCACGATCGGCGTTACAGGAAACACAGGAGAGGGAACCAATTGCAGGTAAGTCATTTATTTAAAGGGTAATCCAAAGGGGTAAACAGTCCAGGCAGGTTCAAAACCAGAATATCCAAATCCAACATAAACAAGACACGAAGACAAGGTAAGGCAAGGCAAGGCAAGAAGCGACGGACATGAATAATCATAGGACATTAAACAAGGACTCCTTAACACAGACTCAGACAGACCGGGTATGAATACACAGAAGGATAATGAGGGAACAGGAGACAGGTGGGGAACAATCAATTACTCAACAAAGAGGAAGGTGACCAAATAAGGGAACAGGAAGTGATAAGGTGACAGACACTGTGGGAAAGGAGGACACCTAGTGGAAACCCAGGGAACACAACCCAGACACTGTGACACCATCGTGATGACAGACTGCTACATTGACTGCCAAACGGCGCGATCGGCTCTATGAGGTGACGTCATCGCATACATAAAAACGTCCCATTTCATTGGCTGACTCCAACCAATAAACGAATTTGCTATTTTTTTTACTGCAATATAAAATCCCGTTAAGATATTTAATGAAAATATTGTCCAAGTGTTTTAACAATGAAGCATACACATGCATAAAAATGTTTTTTTCAGCATGCCAAGTCGCACTGGCTGGCGTTGTTCATTGGTCAGGCATCGACCAATAAAACGGATTCAATCACACAAACACCTCCAACGTGCTCTCTCTTGCGTCTGCGTTTACAAGTGCACAAGTCAGTTTTGCCACAGGAGTATCGCAAAAAGAGTAGCAAAAGTCAAAGCGCCAGGAATTGAACTTGTACTGCAAGATCTGAGAGGTTGTAAGCGCCGACTTGAGGTTGTATAGAGAAACTGAAGTAAAGTGCAAAAGACACACATTTGTGTCTGTCATTTTGTACATGTGGATGACATTTTACACATTTGCAACTTTTAATCTGCAAGTTCAGATTTTAAACAGGGGATTTTTGATCATTGTCTGTGTGTGCAAATCGAAAGATTCAGCTTTTCATATCAGGGTCGTGAGTGTAAATTTCAATTTACAAATACAAATATTAATATGACAAGTTCTCAAATTCCAACTTACAACCTCTCGAGTTTTGCAACTGATTTACCTCCATATTCGCTGCGTAAGTCGTTCGCTGCTTGAGAAAAGTGATTCGTTCACTGAGGAAAGTGAGTCATTCGCTGCGTGAGGAAAGTGAGTCGTTCGTTGAGGAAAGTGAGTCATTTGCTGCGTGAGGAAAGTGAGTCGTTCGCTGCGTGAGGAAAGTGAGTCATACGCTGAGGAAAGTGAGTCGTTCGCTGCGTGAGTAAAGTGATTCGTTCGCTGAGGAAAGTCATTCGCTGCGTGAGGTGAGTGTGTATACTGATGCACCGCCGGCCTATCAGTGGTAAACTCAGTGGCTACTGGCAATTGTACGGTGAATTCCCGCGACAAGTCAGGAGTCTTATTTCTGGACCGGACCGCACGCCATAAAAGATTGCCTGCGAGCTTCTCCTCCTTTACATACGGTGATTTCTCTACTCTGCGACAGAGAGTCTAACAGCAGGTGGGGGTCGGCTAATCCACATATTCTTAACCATAGGGCTGCGGCCCATGCTTGGGCCATGAGCGCCACCTGGAGGGCCGCAAAAAACCTTACGTTTTTCACCTGTGGGCCGCAAGGGCCGCGGGACCAAACAAGTTATCAAATGAAGACACCAGTATGACCACTGTTATCCATGAGACAGTTACAATACACCATCCCACCACCAGTGGCAGTAAAGCCTCAGTTAGTTGTTTAACAAGCGCTAATAAGCAGAAGAAGACACTGTAGCCTGTAGCAAACATAGACATGTATAGAAAGGCTAGATAGCTTACCGGCGCTGAGAGCCAATGGGACTCGACGACGTCACACGGCGGCCATCTTAGGACAGGACCGCTCGTCCAGTTATAGCATTAAAGTCTATTGTGCATGTAGTGCTGAAATAACTATATTTTGCTCAATTTTCAACCGATTTTCAAACGGCTTGGTGTGTCATAAACTTCAGGGATGCGGCTATTTAACTGCATACTTGTGAAAAATTATAGCCACGGAGTTTATTAAGAAAATAGTATATTAAGTAGACTAGACAGGTAAAGTACTAGGTATACCCATACACACACACAGTAATGATGTCAATATTTATAAGGTACATGAAACATGAAATAGTGCAATTTAGTTTATTACTAATATTTACATTATTAAATACATGTGTAAATTTATGTATAATATAAATCTGTCTCAAGTTGCCATTCTGTAAAATAAAGAGAAAAGAGATGGGTCTTTGTTTTTTGTTTTTTTTTACTTAGGTCCAAAGGCACACAATTAGAAAAAACTTACAAAAAAAAAATACAAAATATACAACAAAAAAAAAACATTACGACACAATTGGACACAAAACTCTTTCCATCAATACAATATAATCAATACAGCTCCCTCCCTCTCCTCCTCTCATTTTCCACAAGCGTAATCAGAAGTTCTGTAAACAAAAAACCAACAAAGTAATCCAAATGTAAAGATGTTTTTAAGAAACCAAACCACTTGGAAATCATGTGTAACTCAAAGCTATGTTGAAACGAAAGACTAACCCTGCCTCTCCCACCAATTTACAATTGCTTGGTGACTCACTTACGACCTCTTCACTGCTAGCCAGCAAATAAATACAACCACATCCACAAAATGACATTTAGACAAAAGATTAGGTTGTCAAGAAATGTTCACGTTATAGCATAATGTTATTTACACAAACCTAGACGTAAAGTGCATGAATAATGTGTTGTTTATATTTGAGTTACAAATATAAACAAATGTCTATGAAATATTGTTACTGTACTGTGATAAAAGAGTATCACAATAATGAAAAAGCTGTTTTTTTTACATGATTTGAAATATAAAACAATGAACAAATGTTGTGTTTGTGGACTAAACAGCCGCGGATCAGTAGTGGACTGCAAACACGTCCTGTGTGAACGCAATGAGTTCCTGCTGCTTCTGCACCACAGACGTAACACACATGGACTGCATACGCAATGCAGACGGAGTATGTGTGAATCAAGCTGAGAAATTTTTAAAGTGAAAAGGGGAAACCAAATTGTAGTTGCTAGAAAGAATAAAAAGCAGCCCATTTTATTAATTTTTTTTTTGAAGATTATAAAGCTATATTTTTTCATTTGCACTTTATTTCAATTTTCATTTACAACTTATTTAATTTGAAAAATATTATTTTTAATTTATTTTAGAAAAACATTTGATTGTTTTTATTTTATTTATTTTTTTATATTTTTTATCTTAATTTTTTTTTTGTAAGTAAAATCTGTCAAATCTTACTAATTTTTTGTGTTAATATGACTGACTTGAGCCTTTTAATTTTGTTCTTGATGCAGATTGATTTGTTCCCTGAATTGTTGTGTGTTTGGCATCTTGTTGTATGTGCAGGTTTATATACACATGAATAATAAACTGTTAAACTGCAAGTGGATTTCATAGTTACTGAATACAAATCAAACCAAGGGTGAGATCAATAAACCAATACAGTGCTAATATTTGATTGGGCCCTGGGCCACTTTGTACTGTTAAATTTGGGCTCTGACATCAAAAAGGTTAAGAACCCTTGAGATCCCTAGTAGCAACACCCTGTTTAGATAGGTATCTGAGGATATATAGATGGAGTGGTGCCCAAGATGAATGGGGCTTTTACAAACTCAAGTAAGGACACGAAGCAACCGCGCGAAGCCCTCACCATTTAGGATTTTAGAAAGAACACTAGCGTGCAAACTTATCACAGTACTTTTTGATGAACTGGCAGTAGAAATTACCGAAGCCCAGGAGGCATTGGAGTTCTTTGATCATGGATGGTAAAGTCCAGGAAGTGATTGCTTCAATCTTCCCCTTGTCCATGTTGTTTCCTGTATTATCTATTACATAACCTAGGAAGTGCACTGAGGATTGGTGGAAGGTGCATTTTTTGGCCTTTAGGAAGAGTTGGAATTGTCTTAATCAGGCTAGGATGTTCTGACATTCATGTGATGTTCGGTGAGGCTCCGGGAGCAGATGAGGATGTCGATGTACACAATGACAAAGTGGTTGAGATACTCCCGGAGCACTGCGTGCATGAAATCCTGGAAGATCGAAGGGGCGTTGACTAGGCCATACGGCCTCACCCGGTATTCATAGTGGCCAGTAGGGGACACAAATGCCGTCTTCCAATCATCTCCCTTGCGGATACGGATGAGATTATATGTACTGCATAACTCTAGTAGGATATGGTGGCTCCTCAAAGTTGTTCCAGGGCAGCTGGGACGATGGGAAGAGGACAACGGAATTTGACAGTAATCTGGTTCAATGCTCGATAATCTATACAGGGCCGCAAGCCTCCGTCCTTCTTCGCCACAAAGAAAAAGCTTGAAGTGGCAGTGGAATTGGATGGGACACTGTAGCCTTGTCTGAGGGCTTCCTCCACATATTCATCCATGGCCTTCTGTTCAGGCAAGGAGAGGGGATAGATCTTTCCAAGGGAACTGGCTCACCAAGAATCAGATCAATCGTGCAATCCCAGGGGCAGTGAGGAGGTAGTTGTGAGGCTTTGTGAAGGCAGAAGACATTGTGGAACTCTTTGTAGCAGGAGGGAATGTCGATGGAACGTTTTTACAAGAGGCTTTCGATGGAGGTGGTGTTAAGGGGTAAGGTCTCTGGAGGGGGCTTTGATGGAGCTGGATGGTTGGGGAAGCATGATGAGAAACACTGGTCACCCAACCAGAGGATTTTGCCAGATGACCAGGAGATGATTGGGTTGTGCTGCAACAGCCAGGGATGAGCCAGAATTATATCCACCGTAGAGCCTTCAAGGACTAATTGATGGACTCAGTATGTAACAGGCCAAGAGTCAGTTGGACTGGACCAACACTAAAACGGACATGCCGCCGATTCAATGGTCTTCCTGTTCCCCCGAGATGAAATGCCTGGCTGACCCAGAGTCGAGGAGGGCGGTAACTGGAAGAGTGATGTGGGTAGCAGTAAGTTGGGCACTAGTGGTGAGTGGATTCATCTTAATAGGAGATGGCTTTAGATAACTCACCACTGGGCGAGGAGGACAAAGGGGACAGGCCAGGATGTGATGCCCACTCACGCCACAGTAGAGGCATAGACCCTGGGTCATCCTTCTTTGCCGCTTAACAGGTGCCAGAGATGAACCCTGAAAGTCAGTTTATTTTATTTGTATCTTTACTCTATTGTATTTATTTGTGCTGTTGCTTGTAGTTAGAATATTCTTAATAATATGATAATATATATATATATTGTAATGATATAAGACTTCCTAGTCATCGGGAAGAAGGAGGCGGGAACCGGCGGACAATCCAATAACATTTTAATAATGCAAAATAAACACAAAACATAAAATGAAACCAAAACACAACTAAAAGCCCAGGCCTGGTCCTCTCTCGTCCTTCACTGTCGTCGCTCCAGTTTTATATCCTTCCATCTCCTCTGTGGGACTCAAGACCGGTGGTGGGTTGCAGGTGTAGCGGATTTCCCAATCACTCCACCGGCCTTGCTCGTGTTCCCACATCCCTCGGCCCCGCCCCACTCGTTACATACCCCCATCGCCCCTCGCAGGCCGAAGGGTACCCTCGATACTGCGCTCTACTTCCCCCCCCCTCCCTCCGGGGGGGGACCGCTCACGGGGACCTGCGGGAACCTGGGGGTAGGACAGACGAGGCGAGAGAAACGGAGATGGAAGGAGGAGCGACAGAGAGGAGAGAGGGGAGAGAGAAAAAAAAAGAAAAAAAAAAGAAATTCCGGTTCCCAGACGCACTGCTGCTCGGCCCTCCACCGGCTGGGTGATCTCCTCCGCGGTGCCTGGCGGTGGCACTGGACGGCCCTCGGCGGACGGCACGACACTCCTCCGCCGCCCGGTGGACGGCGACAGCTCCTCCGGTTTTGGGCAGCCGGCAGGAGTCCCCCGTTCCCTGCTCCTCCGGATTCCTTCACGGAGGCAGCAGGCTCCAGTCCCCTGGCGAACGGCGCCGACTCCTCCGCTCCCTCACGGACGGCAGCCGTCCCTCCATATCGTGGGCGGTCGACAGCGAGCTCGCGAAGCAGCGAGCTTCAAGGTCTGTATCAGGAGACATCATGATCGGCGAGTTATCACGCCATTATAAGGTGATCGCTGGGTTCCCGTAAAAGTCACCAACGTCTCTGACGAGCCAATTACTCTCAAGAGAAATCGCAAATTTGCAGATGTATCGCCATGTGTCGCCGTGGAGGACTTTGAACTTTTCCAGGGATTGAGTCAAACTGAGTTGTTTGAGAAGGAGAGTCAGTGCTTACCTAATCCATCTTCTGATTTAAGACAGCGACTGGAAACTGTTGGTCTTGCTGATCTTGACATCCAGTCTTGTTCTGTCAACCTTGGGACAAAAGAGAAGTTAGTCCAATTACTGGAGAGATACAACAATGTGTTTTCCAAGCATGCTTTGGACTGTGGAGAAGTAAAGGACTTTGTTCACTGCATTCGGCTAATGGATGAGCGTCCATTCAGACTCCCTTATCGTAGAGTGCCACCTGCACACTACCAAAAGTTGCATCAGGTTCTGTCTCAGATGGAGGAACAAGGGATAATTAGGAAGTCTGTAAGTGAATATGCTTCCCTGCTAGTCTTAGTGTGGAAGAAGGAT
This sequence comes from Carassius carassius, assembly GCF_963082965.1. Classification (NCBI taxonomy): domain Eukaryota; kingdom Metazoa; phylum Chordata; class Actinopteri; order Cypriniformes; family Cyprinidae; genus Carassius; species Carassius carassius. The sequence continues at coordinate 27,162,745 of NC_081775.1, read as the reverse complement.
GGCGGTCTGAGGATATGCACAGATTTTAGATGGTTAAATGCAAGAACGATAAAGGATGCACACCCACTTCCACACCAGTCTGACTGTTTAGCTGCTCTGGGTGGTAACACACTTTTTAGCACCATGGACCTGACATCAGGATTTTATAACATACCCATGGCTGAAGAGGACAAGAAATATACTGCGTTCACGACTCCTGTAGGGCTGCACGAGTATAATAGGATGCCGCAAGGGCTATGCAACAGCCCAGCCTCCTTTATGCGGATGATGGTAAGCATTTTTGGAGACTTAAACTTTAGCAGCTTATGTTATCTCGACGATCTGCTGGTGTTCGCTCCAAGTGAGCAAGAGGCATTGGAAAGGCTGGAGGTTGTGTTCAGTCGCTTGAGGCAGCACAACCTTAAGTTGAGCCCTAAGAAATGTCATCTGCTGAGAACCTCTGTAAAGTTCCTAGGTCACATCATAGACAGGGATGGAGTTTCTGTAGATCCTGCTAAAGTCGAGGTGATCTCGAAGCTCTACAAATTTGATCTGATGGAAAACGACAGATGTACTCCATCAGTGCAAAGAATTAAATCCGTCCTTGGTTTGATCCTTTATTATCAACATTTCATTCCTGGATGTTCTTCTTTGGCAAAGCCAATCTTTGCTCTTATGGCTGGGCAGAGAAGGAAGAAAGGAATTAAGGGAGATATTAAAGCAGGAACTTATAGGAAGCTCAAACCCACGGATTGGACGAAGGAATGCGATCATGCATTATTTAGTCTCAAGGAGAATTTTCTACTAAGTGTGGTTCTGGTACATCCTGACTTCACTCGACCTCTGATTCTTGCAATTGATGCTTCGTTAGACGGTTTGGGAGCTGTATTATCTCAAGTGCCTGCAGGCGAAGAGCGAGCTCGTCCAATCGCATTCGCGAGCAAGACCCTAAGCAAATCACAGAGGAACTATCCAGTTCATAAGCTCGAATTTCTGGCACTTAAGCGGAGCGTAACGTCAAGGTGCTCAGAACTTACAGATCTGCCCTCAGTCCTGTCTTGCCTCCCCCTTTGACAGCACCACTGTCAAAGCCTGCTTAAGTTTACATGATCAGTGGGAAGAAACATCAAAAGCAAGAGCTGTGCAGATAATTCAGTCTTATCAAGATCTAGTTCCAGCTGGTGCTGATACCCTTCCTATGATTACTGCAAACGAAATCAGGGACTTGCAAGAGGCTGATTTGGTCATTTCAAAAGTTATGTCCTTTATGAATTAAAAGCGTCAACCATCAAGACGAGAAAGGGCCAATATGAATTCCAGAGCATTATCTCTTTTCAGGCAATGGGATAAACTTAAGATTGTAGATAGAATACTGTACAGAGTCACACAAGATGCACACAGTAAACATAAGCGGTTGGTCTTACCTTCCAGCCTCAAGGACCAAGCTTTGACAGGATTACATAAATTGGCGGGCCACCAAGGGCAAGCAAGGACCACCCATCTCACCCGCCAACGATTCTTTTGGCCAGGAATGGGGCATGATATTTGTGGATATATCATGTGCTGCTAAAGGTGCATTCTAGCTAAGGCTCCAGAACCATCCGCGCGGGCCCCACTTGAAAGTATCAAGACCTCCATGCCTATGGAGCTTGTATGTCTGTATTTCTGGACTGCTGAGGATGGGAAAAAGCATTCCGTTGATGCGCTTGTTATGACAGACCATTTCACAAAGTTGGCTCACGCCTTTCCTTGTGCAAATCAATCAGCAAAACAAGTGACAAGGAAACTGTGGGGCTGTGTATTCTGTGTGTACGGATTCCCGAGTTGCCTCCATACAGACCTGGGAGCCAATTTTGAGAGTACCCTTCTAACGGAGCTTTTCAGACTGTCAGGAGTTGCCTAGTCTCACACCACTTCATACCACCCAATGGGAAATGGGGGGGTAGAGAGGTTTAATCGGACCTTGGGGAGTATGCTTCGAACTCTGCCCCTAAAAGAGTAGCACAAGAGGCCAGAGCAAATTCAAACGTTGACCTTTGCCTACAACGCTACAGTCCATGAAACAACAGGGTACGCTCCTTTCCAGCTTATGTTTGGTCGCGTACCAAGATTGCCGGTGGATGTTATGTTCAGACAGGTACTACATGACCCTGTAGTTGTTGATCATGATACTTACCTAAAATCGTTGATGTCATACCTCCATGAAGCTGCTGAGATCGCACAGCGAGATTCTGAAAAAGAGCAGAGGAAACAGGCAAATGGTTACAAAAAGAAAGTCAGAGGGACATGTCTGGATATTGGGGATCATGTGCTAGTAGCAAATAAAGGAGAAAGAGGAAAGAGGAAATTAGCAGATAAGTGGCACCCTGTAGTGTACACCGTAGTGGACAGGAACCTGCAGACGCACACTTATAAACTCAAGGATGAGAAAGGGAATGTGAGGATAGTGCACAGGAATTTGATGTTGGACATTAGTTTCTTACCTGTTGAGTCACCTCATGAGGAGGAAAGCTTCCTGCTTTCTGCAGGAGAGTCAGAGGATAAAACCTGTAGTGCTAGGAGTGAGTTCTGCATCGAAAACGTCGATCCACCAGACCTGGAGGAAAGAACCATGAGATGGGTTAATCAAGAGTCTGAAAGCCCTCTAGTCCAGAACTTTGACGTTGCGGAAGCCATGGGCACAAATCATAAAGAGAATAGTAACGGGGATCTTCCTCAAAGTGAAGCTGAAACCAGTCTAACATCTCTTGACGTTAACCTTGACAGTGACATGGATACACATACACAAGTTCAGGCTGACATTCAAACTGACACTGACAACAGAAAGTTTCAGTTTCTGATGTTCAGGGTGTCAGAACAAGGGCAGGTAGAGTTGTTAAGAAAGTGAACAGATTAATTGAGTCAATGGTTCAGAAGCCTTTTAACCTCCAAAGTGTAGGGAATCATTTGAAAAATTGAAAGATAATTTCTTTCTCTGTTTTAAGAAGTATTCTATTGTATTTTGTTTTGTGTGATGAAAAGACATAATGACTCCAAACAAGAGATTTAAGGGTCAGGTCATATTATGGTGTACCAGGCATCGTAATGTTCCAAGATGATCTTAGGCTTGATCACCCTGAGGTTTTTCTTGACCCATTAATGGGTAACTCACAAGTTGAATTAATGAATGTTTCACTGTGGACCTGTACCAGGTGATGTGGATTCAGTGCGGATTTTAGTGAAATCTAGAAGGGGGGAATGTAACGCGTTATAGTGAATACAGTTTGAATGTAACACATTGTTCTTTTTCACTAAAATCCTTTTTATTGTATTATTGATTTATTTCTGTTTTTCTTTGAGCAGTATATGTCGATACTGTTGTTCATTGTTTAGAGACTTTTATTATGAAAGTTCCTGTTGGCGCTCTACTGACGCCATTTTCAAGCGAGTGCGCACTTCTTTTCAGTTCGCATTGTATATACTGATGAGAGGTAAGCGTTTGTCAGAGCTCTTCATTTTACGGGTGAATTAAGTTTGCAAAGTGTATAAACTGACTAAATATTCTATTATATGTGCTTCTGTGACTGTATGCAGTGTTGTGTTATAAATTTTATGCGTGAGTGGATTAAGAATATGAAGTTATATCGTGTGGGCCGTATGATATGCTTTTGAGTCATTAATTAGCTAACAAATATTATATCATACAGGAATGTCTTTGGAATGCCCATGAGAGAGATTTGAGATTTGAACTTTATTCATATTAATCCGCAGGTATTTCACTCTTATTGTTTATTTTCTTTTATATTCTTGCACTATGTTAATACTCTGTTTCAATGTTAATGGTGTCTTTCTTAATTGTTATACTCAATTGTTAAAGTCAGTTCGCATTGTATATGCTGATGAGAGGAATGTCTTTGGAATGCCCATGAGAGAGAATGGAGTAAAGTTATTGCTGGGAGTGACTGTCAATAAATCCCCTTTGGTGAGCCGAAGTGAAAGTGTCCTGAGCCTTCTTACACACAACGCAGATGATAGTAGCAGCGGTCAGAAAAGGACCGGTTACACTAGCACACTGTTTTACATATGGGGATACAGTATTTTTTTAGTGCCAAAATTGACCAGAAATTGATTTTCCATTTCTAGCAGGATATTGCCGGCAGCCATATCACCCTGGAGTCCAAGACCGGTTTCCCACTGAAGCTAAGCAGGGCTGAGCCTGGTCAGTACCTGGATGGGAGACCTCCTGAGAAAACTAGGTTGCTGCTGGAAGAGGTGCTAGTGAGGCCAGCAGGGGGCGCTAACCCTGTGGTCTGTGTGGGTCCTAGCGCCCCAGTGTAGTGATGGGGACACTATACTGTCAACAAGCACCGTCCTTCGGATGAGACGTTAAACCGAGGTCCTGACTCTCTGTGGTCAGTAAAAATCCCAGGATGTCTTTCGAAAAGAGTAGAGGTATGAACTCGGCATCCTGGCTAAATTCGCCCATTGGCCTCTGACCATCATGGCCTCCTAACAATCCCCATATCTTCTGATTGGCTTCATCACTCTGTCTCCTCTCCACCAGTAAGCTGGTGTGTGGTGGGCGTTCTGGCGCACTATGGCTGCCGTCGCATCATCCAGGTGGATGCTGCACACTAGTGGTGGATGAGGAGATTCCCCCTAGACTATGTAAAGCGCTTTGAGTGCCTAGAAAAGCGCTATATAAATGTAATGAATTATTATTATTATTAAAAAGGAAAATGACTCGCCCTCATGTCGTTCCAAACCCGTAAGACCTCCGTTCATCTTCGGAACACAGTTTAAGATATTTTAGATTTAGTCCGAGAGCTTTCAGTTCTTCCATTGAAAGTGTGTACGGTATACTGTCCATGGTTAGAAAGGTAATAAAAACATCTTCAAAGTAGTCCATGTGACATCAGAGGGTCAGTTAGAATTTGTTGAAGCATCGAAAATACATTTTGGTCCAAAAATAACAAAAACCACAACTTTATTCAGCATCGTCTTCTCTTCCGGGTCTGTTGTTTGTGCGTTCACTGCAGTGTAGTGATATCCGGTTCGCGAACGAATCACTCGATGTAACCGTAATGGTTTGAAACTGTTCGCATCTCCAATAAGGATTAATCAATAATATCATTAATAACATGATTTTCAGTTTTGGGTGAACTATCCCTTTAATGTCAACGGTTTATGGTCTTTTCTTCAGATTTGGTGACACAATCTGATATTTTATATTTCTAATCTTCAACACGATGGTTGATGTTCACTTAAAAGTCACATGATTAATTGTATTCTGATCTTCTCCTGAAACAACACTGTAATTGGCTATCACTTTGCATAATTTGAGAATTTGCCATTAAATCATAATCATTTAGCTGAGTGTAATTACCCACAGTGCAGCCAATGATTTACTGTTATATCAACATGAAATGGCATTAAAAACCCATTTAACTTCTAAAATGTGATATTTCAGAGAAGAATAGAATGCTAAAAATATGGAGGGTGGGGCTTGGTGTTATCTTCTAAGAATCAATTAATGAAATGTGGTGAGGAATTGGAAAATGTTTTTATGTTGACTTGAAAGTTGCAGTGAAACTTAAGTATCAAAAGATATTTCTGTATTGTGATGCTACATAAAAATAAAATAAAGAATTAATTAATTTATTTAATATTTCAAACATAAAAATTTATATAAATAAATACTTTTTTTTTGTGGACAAATTAATAGACATATTTAAAGTTTAATAATTTTAAGATAATAAAGATAATAATTAGTAATTTGTGTTTTTAATTATAGTTTAATAAAACAATAAAAAAAATAGACACGTTTAAAACTTAATTGAATTCATGTTTTAAAACATGGATTAATAAAACAATAAAAAGGTAAATTAAGTCTTCTTAAATGCACATTTTAAATCGCTTTTAAAAAATGCATTTGGCAATTTCTTTTCTCTCTATTTGCCAATTGCTTTTCTTTATCCTTTTTTCAATTGAGATAAAAAAATGCCATTTGACAGTAAACACATGAGAGCAACCAATAAACATTCACCTCGATCTGAAGAGCCAACCCCTCTCTCGCTTGTAAATGTAACACGAACAGGGGGAGGGATGGAGGGCCAGGTCCATGTGCAGGTGGAATGACTGGGAACCAAGGCAGAGCCAACGGAACAGGAGTCCACCAGGGTGGAGCAGGCAGGTCCAAAGCCCACCAGGGCAGCACAGGTGGAACTGGAGGCCACCAGGGCGGAGCAGAGGACCCCCACAGGCAAGCAGACAGGATAGAAACCCAACAGGGCGGGGCAGAGGACCACCACAGCCGAGCAGAGGAGACAGAAGTCCACCAGTGTGGAGCAGACGGGACAGAAGCCCACCAGGGTGGAGCAGAGGACCACCACAGTTGAGCAGACAGGCCAGAAGCCCACCAGGGCGGAGCAGAGGACCACCACAGTCGAGCAGATGAGACAGAAGCCCACCAGGGAGGAGCAGAGGACCACCACAATCGAGCAGATGAGACAGAAGCCCACCAGGGCGGAGCAGAGGACCACCACAGTCGAGCAGACGAGACAGAAGCCCACCAAAGTGGAGCAGAGGATCACCAAAGCGGAGCTGCTGGGCTAGAAGTCCACCAGGGCGGAGCAGAGGACCACCACAGTGGAGTCGAACGCACAGGAGAGCAAGTCTGGTCAGGTAGGACTGAAACAAAGAACATAAACAGGTTAATGATGGCCTCCGTGGCCGTGATGAGGTGGTTAGAGAGTTCCCAAACAGCCTCCATAGCCATAGACAGGGTGGGGCGAGAGTTCATAGATGGTCTTCATAGACCTGACAGGGTAAGACGAGAGTTTATAGACGGCCATGTGACAGGACAGACTGTGAGTTCATGGATGGATACTACGGACACCTCCAAAGGTTCTGCAGCAGTTGCCACCACTGGAGGTTCCACAGTGGTAACAGTCTGCCATGTTTTCCATGGTCAGATCTATTAATTTATTTGCAATGCTGCTTTTATTTTGCGTGTCAGTCTAGTTTGAGCTCGTGAAACCATTTTCACTTTGCGCTTCATTTTTCTGTGTGTCTTGCTTTCTGGCACTGTTTTGACGTGGGGGTGGAGTCAAGGGATGGGGCGTGTACAACATGCCTCCCTGAAAGTGACGTCATCGATCCGAGCTCACTGATCCAGGTACTGTCATGATGAGCAAAGGCTTGCGAGTGGATCGCTTCTTTTTATTCAATAGCATTAAAACATGCAAGTTTTCGTTTTATTTACTTTGTTAACAAATGTATGTGTGTATTAGCAGTGTTTGCTCAAGTTAAAGAAGTTGTTACCATGAACATCTGCGGTTTATTTCTCTCGATGTGCACACTTTAATAGCATTAAAATGTGTATTGTTTCATTTGGTTAACTGCATGTGTATTAACAGTTTGTTTGTTTAAAATCTCTTAACTTGTGGAGGATGCCAGCGCATAGAAGCGTTCATTGGTTACATTACACAAACCCTCTGCAAAAATCTCCAGGATACAGATAGGAATAAAACTGTAATGTTTGGTGTATGTTTGTATTATAACTGAATTCTACAGATGCAAATAGATAAAGTGCTATGAAAGAAACACTTAAAAGTGTAGCTAGGATGTTTTCTTTCTGCTAGTCTGAAAAAAAAAAATTGTGTATATATATAACAAGATAAAATAAAATTGAAGGCCAAACCCCCCAAAATCTCAAACTTGACCAGTGTTTGAATATGTATTTTTTATTTTATTTTTTGCCTGTAGTGTCTCACTTGAAATCTGGACATATCAATAAATATTTTTTTTATTAAGTGAAATGCGGATGAATGGTCTCAGGTGAAGAAAGTGAACAGGATGTTGTATAAAAAAAAATGATGTAATATCACAGAGCCCTTAAAAGCAGGTGCAACATTTGCCCTGTCCCTCTCCTCTGTTCTCCTTTCTGCGATCATGTGGTTCCTGCTCCTGTATTACCAAATATCAACTATTCAAGGCAAGTGAAATTGTATTTGATAAAGAAAACAATTTCCATATTCTGACCCTGTTTACATGCATTTGGTTAAATTTTGCTGTTAATTCGGCATTAGATGAAAATAATTTATTTGGCATACATGTGTTTAATGTCATTATGTATCATTAATTAATTGATATTTTGTCAAAAAAAATGAATGAAAAGAGATGCAGCTTAGTATGTGTAGACATAGGAAGCTGATATTATTTAAAACGTGATGATGATGTTGTTCTCTAGCTTGATTTAAGATGTTCAACAGAGCATCTTGTGTATCAAAAAATAAATAAATATGGCCATCTATGGCATAATCACTGTGATAAAATGGAAAATTTGTCACCTACAAATAATATAACTATCCATTGTTTTAACATTTGTAACTTTTTTACATTGTAACTTAATTTAGGGGAAATCAAATACGTATACACTGTTCTTACTATATACAATAATAATAATAATAATAATAATAATAATAATCTATAGCTAGTAAAACTTTCCAAAAGTCATCAGTTAAATGTGCTTACTGGTGGGACTGTTTTTACAACTAGTCTGCCTTAAAACTTCTTTAGTTATTTAAATAACCTTTGTTTTGGACATGATGCTGCATGTTGAACACAGATAAATTAACAAAAAAATTACAGTAGATGTACAGTCTCATTAATGTGTTTGTGCATTTTTGTTATTCATCTTATGTATGTTTATTGTATGTTATTAATTTTAAGTATTGTCAAATTAATGAATTAACTACTTTTGTAATGCATATAATATTTTTTTTAAATAATTTTATTATGTAGTTAAATGTCGTTTTAATGTTACTATCAAATACTTGAGAACAATTTGAATGTGTTAAATTTGAAAAAAAAAAAGAAAATTAATAAATAAAACTTTAAATTTTCTATAGTATCTTGAAATATGTCTCCATCTTAATTTATAATTAATTTGCTTATGAATTAATAAATAAATAAAACTAAATAAATAAAACTAGTTTTGGTTATATACTATAACATATATATCTTATATACACTATAACATAACATCTTTCTTTTTAAATTTTTTTACAACAAATTTAACAAATTTAATACTGCAAAATCAAAGCCTTTTTCAAGCAATTTTTCAAATTGCATTAATTCTAAATGAAAACAGCTACAATGATTAATATATATGGTAGTACATGATAATGCATCTTTGTGATATAATATTTATAGTATTTATTTATTTATTTAAGTGGAATTAAAACGGTAAAAATAAATATATATTCATGCATTTTAAAGCACATTACATGAGTAATGATTCCATCTTCAGATGTAGACGATCAGTGTATTAATTTTTAATCACGAAGATCACCAAGATCACGCTGTGGTTTGTGTGTCAAGCATATGTTCTTCATAACCCTGTGTGGAAAGGCACAGTTATACCCGTGGTTAATGTTCTCAAGCTTATGTGAAGTGGGTTTATCTCAGAATCTGCATAAACATGGAACCTGACAGAGTTTAAGATCTGAAAACCACAGGCAGATAAGAGACCGCAGCAGTTTCTGCAGTGTATGTGGCTCATCTGTTCTCAGAACTCAGAGCCGCATTTTTCCAATGACCATATAAGGTTAAAAGAGGAACCTTGACCCTCATAATATTATATTGCATATTTTAATTTATAAATATAACTTCTGTACTCTTTATATGTCATTGTATGTTTTTGTTTATGAAAACCTAAATTCAAGATGTCTGATAAAAGCAATGATGTTCTATTCTCCTTATATTGCATAAATATTTCAAAATAAATTACTTTTGCTGGAAAAATAATGAACAATAATTTCATTTAATTTATTTTTTAATACAATTTAATTAATTTACATTTCTTGCAGGTCTCAATGTGGCTTTGCGCGGATCTGACAGCCCTTGTAAAGGCCGGCTGGAGGTGTATCATGGCGATAAGAAGCAGTGGGGCTTGGTGTGTCATTACGGGTGGAGTAAGGAAAATGGAGAGGTTGTGTGTAAATCAATAGGGTGTGGGAATCATACACGCTCTGATGTAGACATGACCCTCTACACAGATCCACCTCTGCCCCAACAATACTGGATGGATCAAGTGAAATGCACATCTAAAGAAGAGAGCCTTTGGGAATGCCCTTATGTTGGCATCAGTAACAATGAAAAGTGTGATGAAAATAGTTTTGTTGCTGTTGAATGCTCGGGTAGGTAGTATCCATTTAAGTGTATATATATATATATATATATATATATATATATATATATATATATGTATTCCTGTCATCTAAGTTCAGATGTGAATCTACACATTGTTGATGCCAAGCTTTTTACCACAGGAGAAGTTAAACTGAGTTTGAATCTGAATGGACAGCGTGATGTATGTGCTGGTGTGGTGGAGTTCTCAACAGCCAACGGCATCATTGGGGTCTGTAATGATAGCTGGGGTAAGTGGACAAAAATAAGAAGTTTATTTTATTTGGTGTTTTTGCTTTATTGACCAAAGTATAAGAGAGAATGTCTAAATGTCATTGCATTAAAAAACAAAAAAACAAACAAGTAATGTCAAAGCAAATAACAGCACTTTTCAGAGCCATTTTTTTGCAATGACCTTTAATCAACTGGTCATTTAGTGGATTGATACAATTGAAGTAAATGATTTGTAATTATTTAAGTATTTAAAAGTAACAACTACGGTAATCTTCAACTGTTGTTTAAGAATGTTGAATATGTAAAATTATTATTTAAATCCCAATGCCCTTTTTTGTGAAATGAAAATATTAATTATTTATATGTTGATTATATTCATTTTAATATGTAATTGTAAATAAATAATGGAACATTAATACAAATGGAGTAATATGCAGTTTTGAAAAGGTAATTCTTGAACAATGTTCTAATGCAAACAATGAAGTTTGAGTTTGATGTTTTATACGGTGATACATACAGTATTTTATCAGAAATAATGTGTTTGATTGTTCTTCACAGTTTAACAAATTAAACCAAATGATGCCCTGGAACTCAGATCCATTTTTGTATCACTTTTAATCACCTAGTTAGAACATTTTTCAAGCAACTTAAAAAAAAATTTTTATGCAACCTCAAACAAAGTTAAGACAGACTATTATCCATATTATTAATTATATTATATTAATATTATATTAATTTTCTTTGTTGTTGTATACAATAATTTAGCAAACAAGATATGTCAGGAGCTTGGTTGTGGAGATCTTCATTACATTCCCAAGCCTGGAATGTTCAAAGAACAACAGAGCAAACGAAATGTATTGCTTAATTGTGTTGGCAATGAGACGTTCTCTTGGCAGTGTATGGAGTGGTCAGACTGCCGGGAGCGAGCCAGTGTGATCTGCAGCAGTGAGTGTATACTATTATTAAACAGCTCTATGGAGTATGTTGTTCTGATTGGGGTAAATGAAATGGTGCTGAAACCGCTCCTGGGTGATACAATACTTCTCAGTATTTCCATGTTTGGTGTGAGAGGTAAAATGCACATTTACACAGAAATACTTGTATTACACAGATCACACGAGGTTCAGTCTACGAGATGGCAGCAATGCTTGCTCTGGGTTGGTGCAAGAGAAAATTGTGAAACAAAATCCATGGAATCCTGTTCAGTCAGCAAATGTGAAGCCTGAAGTCATCTGTCCACAACTGAACTGTGGTTCTACTGGAAACTTTACAAAAGGAACTAACATACTGACCTGCTCAGGTGATGCTGAGTTTCTTGCTTTAAATAATATTACATCAGTAAATATAAGTAATTATTATTAATAGATTTAATGTATTAATAATAACTAGGTAATTATAAATAAATAAATTTGCATTAATACTAGTTAAGAATTACACAAGTTTTTTTCTACAATGGTTTAGTGTTAATAAATGTAGTTTTTCTATCTCAAGTTAAATGAATACGTTTTAATGTGTATTGAAATTTAGTAATAAGATTTATTATTATTATTATTATTTATTATTATTATTATTATTATTATTATTACAGTAATAGGGTTGACATTGTGTGTTGACATCACAAGTTCAAAGTTAAACTAATGTGAATATAATTCTTGTGATATATCTATATATATTTCTATATATTTATTATATTTATGTACATGTATTGTGGTAAAGAACATTAATAGACTATTAAACAAAGCTTATTTAAAAATATAAAACATTTTAATAATGCATCACATGACCAAAATAATTTTTTTGTGTAGATAGCTAATAAAGACAACTTTATTTGAAAATGATGTTTAATAGTAATAATTAAAAAAATAAAAATAAATAATAAATGAAAAAATACATTTTTCTGTCAGAGGTTTTTTGCTGATTGCTTTTTAACATCTAGTTTAACATATGTATTCTTATCTTATAAAACTTTTAATTATAACTACAAATATTTTATTACAATGTATTAGATTTTTTCCCCTTTTTTATTAGGCATTGTAACAATTAATTTTGCTGTGTTCACAGACCGCGTGAAACTCCACAATTTCACAGCAGAGTGTTTTGGAGATGTTTCCATTGATGTGAATGGTAGTAACTATGAAGTGTGCTACAGTGATCAGGATTCGATTCAGTCCCGTAAAAAGATGGGGGCGGTGGTCTGTCGAGAGCTTGGCTGTGGTGAGATAGTGCTCGTGGAACAGGGCTCCAAAACTTCTAATGGTTTTCTGAGTAATGTTGTTTGTCAGGGCGATGAACGGTCACTGTGGCATTGTCTGGCAATTCATGAGAAAAAAACATGCACGGGAACCAAAGTTATATGTTCAGGTAACTAAGACGGCTTTGCAGGTAATTATAGTGAACTCAGAATCTAGGACAACCAGAATCACCCATAACTGATAAACTCTGTCATACCAATCTTTTTTTTTTTACTATAAACGGCAGGCAGCTTGGATGTGCGTTTGAGTGACGGTCTGGGTCGCTGTTCTGGACGTGTAGAGGTGAAATGGGAAGGCTCATGGAGGCCCATTATCTCTGAAAGGAACACTATTAATTCAGACGTGGTGTGTCAACATCTAAACTGTGGTGCATCCTCAAAAATAAATAGACAACTTTTCACTGAAGGAGAAAAGACACTGGAATGGCTGAGGGATGTCAGCTGTAACTCTTCAGCAAAGCTCCATGAGTGTTTCGAGAATACTGGCTTGAGGACACCACGTCAAAACGAGAAAAATATAGAAATCATTTGCCAACGTAAGACAATATAAAATACGCACCAGTCATACTGGTCAAAAGTTTGAAATATATGCAATTTTATAATGTTTTTAAAAGGAGTCTCTTATTGAGGTTACATTTATTTGATAAAGTAAAATGAGTAATATTGTGAAATATAATCAAAATTTAAAATGTGTTTTCTATTTGAATATGTGATTTATTTCTATAATGGCATAGCTGAATTTTCAACATCATTACTCCGGTCTTCAGTGTCACGTGATCCTTCAGAGATCATTCTAATAAGATGATGTTCTGCTCAAGAAACATTTCTTCTTCTTTTTAATCTTAAAAACATTTGTGCTGCTTTTTCTTCTGGAAACTGTGATACACTTCCATTTAAAAAAGAAAAACAAAAGTACAAATTTATCACAGGAATAAATTACATTTTAAAATATATTCAAGTAGGAAAGCTATTTTATATTAAAATAACAAATATTTCATAATATTATTGTTGTACTGTATTTTATAATAAACAGATCTTTGAGCATAAAACTTATTTCTAAAACATCTTAATTATTCCAAATGTTTAACCTGTAATGTAATATAATACCAATAATGTTTGGATGTTTTGTTATGTTTAATGTTAAGCTTTTTGGTTTACATAATTTTTAACATGCTTTCCATGATTCCAGTAGTTTTTGGTTTTGTTTATTTAGTAAATACGTCTAAAGTGTTACTCTGTACATACAGTAACCATAAATCCATTTTATTTGTTCTCAGAGGAAGAACTGAAGTTCTTTGAAGGCAAATCTCCATGCAAGGGAAAAGTGCGCATCAAGCAATTTGATGGTAAGACTGTCTGGCTGTCTGCAATACCAGAGGAAGAGAATAAGAAAAAAGCCAATGACACATGCAAAGCAATGCAGTGTGGAACTCTGCTCTCCTTTGAACCAGAGCAAAACACCACAGATGATGCCAAAGTCACATGTTCAGGTACAGTACATGTGGCACCAGAATTGCCTTATTGTTTTTATCCTCTTATAAAAGTAAAAAAAAAACTTCAAAGTTTAATAATTTTAAATGATATAAACTAAATAACATGATTTTTTTTAACATTTAGTGCCAAATTAATTTAATTGTGTTCACGCTACCTAATATATGTATAATTGAAGTTTGCATAATTAATTTGTGTTAAAACCACATAAATCAGTTTTGTTGACATAACTAACTGGGTAGTAGATCTTTAGTTCCCAGCATGCTTAGCAAGGGACTGCATTGGAAGAGTAAATGTTTAATATTCAGTTATGTTGGACATTTAGAGGAGTTTCTATAATGTTTTTGAATTTTGTTGTTACCATTGTGTGAAAGAGTGTTTTCTGTGCTTAGGGCTATAGGCACTCAGTGAGTAATTGCAATTGTAAAGTCAGCACTTTTCTAATTTGTTCATTATATGCATTGTGCATCATGATAAATGTAATAGATTGTTTAAACATAAGAAAATTAAATAAACCTCATTAAATTTATATATATATAACATTTTTGGTCCCATATAAAAATTTAGTTTGACAAACCTAAACCACTTAAATTGTGTTTTTAAGACTAAATAGATTTATTTTAAATGAATTGAATTCAATTGTGTGTATAAACATTATTCAATGGCATTGAAGGTAGTGAATTTTTTTTTTTATAGTATAGTATATAAAGCAATTTCCTGAAAACGTATTATCTTCTGCAAAGATGGATTATTTTTCTATAGGGCCAAAAGTTACATAGTGTAGCTTTAACAGTTCTGTGTGTAAAATGCTTGTATTCTTACTGATGTCACATGTAGGGTCAAAGACAGAGGAGCCTCGAGTGGCACTTCAAAACTCGCTTGGAGAAAAATGCTGGGGAATGGTGAAGGTCTGTGGAGATGGCAAGTGTGGAGGGGTTTGCAGCAACACTTGGAGAACAGATGAAGACTCCAAAATGATCTGTGGGAACCTGGGCTGTGGAAATCCAATTCAAGCCCAGTTACCACGTCAGATAAATAATCTACCTGCCACTTACAGTAGTGTGTACTGCTCAGAAAATGTACAAAATATGACCATGTGCAATTTTATTCCCAACAAAAACCCCACCTGCAAATCCCTAGCCCACGTGATATGCAGAGGTAATGTAAACAGTCGCTTCATTCAAGACCAAAACCTCACGTTAACTCTTGCTTTATTTATCAGAACTTTGGGCTTGTCACAGTCAAAATTGTTCAGGCTTAGAATGTGTTCTGTTCCATGTTTTACACATACTTTAGTTTGGGTTTGAATTAAAGGTCCCCTGAAGTGCCTTGAAACACACAGCATAACTGTATGTGGTGACATAATTTCAACTGAAACAGGAAGAGAGGGCAGGACATATAGAGCAGCCCCGCCCCTTTTTAAAATAGCCAATAGCTTTGGTTTATATCTGCTAAACTTTTGACTCTGCTTTATATATGCCGACTAATAGATTACCCCCTAGATTCAATATGAAACTCTTAGTAAAACAAAATAGTGTTCATAATAATGCTGAGGCTGTATAGTTGTAAAGGATTTTTTATATATGCAGACTTGCGCATATGATCCAGTCTGTGTGACCGCATCTCTGGACCGGAGCCAATGTCCAGATCAGACTGTGTGTGCTACTGGCTCATTTGCCATAATCGAAAGAATATTTACACTGTTTAAATCGTTCTCTATTACCTACATTGTGCACTAGGAGCCATTCACTGTACTGGAAATACTACACTGTGAACAAGTGACCGATCTCAGCCGGTGCTTCACAGTCTATCTGTAGTGCAGGGGCGGGCGCTTCGGATTCTAGAGAGCATTTGACTGGTCAGAAGATTTGATGAGAAGATGAAGTACAATGTGACGTCAAAAAAATCTTTGAGCCGTTTTGGCGGAAGTGACGAACTGCAAGCTTTGAATGCTTATATTCTTAGGATAATGTTATTATTTGCATATTTAAAAAGTTACATTGTTGATTCAACAAATTACAGCACATTGTGAACATGTAGAGAAGAGTGGGGGAAACCAAGGACTGTGCAATTCTTTTGTGAAACAAAAGTTTAATGTGTTCAGAAAAGTGTATTCATATTTTTTTCTGACCATGCTATCAATTATAAACAAAGTATGAAAAACGTCTAGACTTTTTATGTTATTATAGATTTTTAACAAAAAAATAATTTTGTACTAAGAGACTGTTTTACCACATCTATGAGGCAAAAGGCCCCCCAAATCTGACAAAGCAATTTGCTTTAAACATTTACAGCAAAATCAGAGTACAGATGGTTTTTGCTTAAAATTAAAAAGAATATAATCAATAATCATGAATTAAGAAATTAAAGAAAGTATTTCAAACATTTTGTTAGCTTATGCTAGCTAACTAGCTACCTGAGGCCAACTTGAGGTCATTTTTAAATATAAAATGCAAATATTTCGAATCAACCAGCTGGTTAGAATACATCTGATGGAAAGAAAAAAGGATTTGATGTTCAAAACAGAATAAATACAGTAACTGCTCATTTTTTTTTTTTTAATTGTAATTCTGAAAATATAATTATATTTTTAATAAATAACACGTACTCCCGATCTACAGGGATAGGTCCAACTGTTCTCACATGTCATAAATAACTATGATTTTCTACAAAACAACAAGCTTTAAAACACTTTTTTTTGTCACTATTCAACAGTTTCTCTGAGACGCTGAAACTAAACTGTGTGTGAAATAGGGTGACCATATGCGCCGTTCATATGGGACATGTCCCAGCCAGAATTTTAATAATGCCTAAAATATCCAGAGCAGTTTGACCAATAACATGCAGGTATTGTACATAATCGACCAATCGTGGGGCTGTGTGTGAGAAAATGAGATCTAGAGGGAACGATCTAAGCGATGCAAATATGCGCATGTGTTTGTTCATTTGATTGACTTGAAGCGTCGCTGCGCACAAATCCCAAAAAAAACGAACAAAAAAAAAACAAAGTGCGCCACAATGCTTCAAGTCAAACAAACGAGCAAACACGTTAAAGTGATTCGAAAGCATAAGGAGCTGTCTGCTCTGCTCTTTATAGCTCTCATGAATGTTACACCACGATCAACCTGCACAATGCAAATAGCCATGCAAAAATCCTGGCTGGGACGTGTCCGGTATGAATGGCACATATGGTCACCCTAGTGTGAAAGTTTTTTCTACTGTATAGAGCACAGTATATTTCATGTCAACTGTTATTTAGTTTAAGATTGGTTGTCAAAAGATGCTACAAATTTGCTGAAAATGTACTCACACTCAGGCCATCAAAGATGTAGATGAGTTTGTTTCTTCATGGAAACAATTTTGTAAAAATGTACCATTTTTGTTGAGCATCGCATTAGTTCAGTCAGGCCACGTTAGTCACACTTGCATCAGCCGACAGTCAGCTGTTCCTGACGTGTACCAATCCAGTCTTGACACATATCACATGCGGTCTATTTAAATTCCCATTCTTCAGCGTCTCTTCCATCGCATCGCTGCTTGCAATTAACTGATCACATCACTGCTTGCAAATCAAACTTTTACAGATTGTTTCAGAACATCTGAAATCCGCATCTAAGATAAGTGAATGCTCTTTGAATCCATATCGCTGTCTATATTGCCTAGTGGTTAACATTGTTTTGCATCGGTTGCAGGAGCAAAATATTAGCAGCAGCCTTTATACATCTGTGTTCATACACCAGGAGCTATATGCAGTTAGAGCATGTAATCGCTCTGAGGACACGCAGATAAGGCCATAAAGACCAGCATTCTCGTGTAGGCGTTTCAACTGTTTTTAATAACTGCTCGCACTTACTTGGAATAAACAGACTAATATTTGAACCACTCGTGTTCATTTGTGCGCTAGTCATGTGGGCAGAACATGATCACATACACACTACGGCCGTCTTCTGTCGTACCACACCAGTGGTGTAGTTAGGGCCATATGCAAGTATACGCCATATAATTACTTTTTTTCCAGGGCCATTGCATATTACGACTTCTAAAGGTTCAGTATCTGCATATACCCTCTTGTACCCACTTGTTTTGTTGCTTCGCAAGTCTGTAATCTACTGTAATAAATTCAACCACCACTAGCAACAATAACAACAATATCAGCCATTTGGCGTTGTCTCACTTAAATATCCTGATTAAATACACTGGTCAAATTATTTCATTTAACCATGACATACACTAAAAAGAGAACCCAAGTACTCATTCCAAATTCACAGCAAACAATAAATGGTGTGAAATCTCATGCAAAGCACACTTAATTAGAAACTCCAAGCCTAAATCACATGCTCTATGTATAATAACCAGCACAGGCAATCAGCATATAATTCAGGAGGACAGTAATCACCAATGGCTAAGCACAACAACAACCACAACTCTGTAATAATAAAATAATTTCGGACTTCCCTTTCAACGTCCGACGACACCCTGCCTTCACTGTGAGGACTCAACCTTCCCCTCCGCGGCAATGCTGAGAAGGTTTCTTTCAAACAGCCTGCCAAGTCCACCTACACACTCTTCCCTATCTATTTAAATTTCCCCCCACTGTCTACCTCCGGGGAAAATAAGTGGGACCATGGTTTTCTTCACGCCGGTAGTGCTAGCCAACGAACACCATGGATCCCCTGCTTTTGTGAAACCGGCAGGCTTAACAAACACAGCGTCTCAGTCTCTTTCACAGTTAATTATCAAGCAACAGAGCATCCTCATCTTTCCCCTCCCCCACATTTAAAAGCATCCCAAAATTGTTTATTGTCCACAGGTATGCTCGAAGACATCGTTCCTTCAGTGTTTGTCCGTAGCAGTGGCGTCACACACCATCAGTAGAATCATAATCATTACACTACTATCATGAATCGTTTCCCCTTTAATGGTGTACTATACAGTTGTGTGAAACTCGTGATTCTTTGTTGTAATTGGTGCATTATCAGTATTGGGGGTAACGAGTTACTAAGTAACGGATTACATTAATTATATTACTTTTTTGGGTAACAAAGTAAAGTAACGTATTACACTAATAATATTGGTAACTACACTACTTTACTAGACTATAGGTACACGTTTTTACTGCGTTACACATGCCGTGTTTGCCTGTGTGTAAAGTTCTGGGCTGGGTTTCGCGATAACGATTGATCTTAGCGCTTAAGAGTTTTTTCTACGAGTAATTTTACGACCGTTCGTTATTGTTTGACTTGTGTTTCCTAACATTGCACATAAAGCAATCGCCCAGCTGTGCTTCAAGTGCTACGTAGGAGTCGCTCTCCGTTTGTCAAGTGCTAAAATGTCATCTTATAGACGGTTTCATCGGGCACATGCGCCTGGCCCTAAGTTTCCGGTCTGTGTTGTGTATATCGGTCCAGGATCAACGTTCCCCACCCCTGACGTAGACGATGGTGGAACTTCTTATGAGCATTTCTTTCGGGAAAGCATGCCCGCACACACGTCGACCAGAGGATAGCGAGACCTCGCCCATATAAACGCGCCTCATCTGGAAATTGTTGGCAGTGCTGCACAGGATTTGTTGGAGAATGTCTCCAAATAAGTGTGTTTTGGATGTGAGGGAAAGTTTACCGTGTTCAGCTTCTCAAAGAATCCGAGTGTTACACGAACCGTGGATGCAGTTTGCTTTTCCGGGGCAGCAATGGAGTGTAGCAAGTGCGTTTGTGTGTTCTCGTCATTTCAGTGACGAATGTTTTATAAACAAGACCAGGTTGATGTTGGATTTGAACATCATTTGCTATTAAAACATGGTAAAAGACCCTATTCAGGTCTTTTGTTGGAAATCAGCACATAAGTGAATATATATAATGGAAACAACATGAAACATCAGTATTATAGCTCCGCCCACAGCATGCCTCCAAGGAGCTCATTTTTTTCTGGCGAGAATCGGAAGCTGTATTTTTCTTTTACATATATGACAAAACTAAAGACTTTTGGAGATAATGATGCAGTACTACTCTATAGGTACTCAAGATTAACATGAGATTAGGTGAAACTGTGTGTTATTTACCCTTTAAGCATTTTAAGAAACATGCTATTGCACATCCTTGATTACTTAACTTCGGGTGATGCTTCCCCCTTAATGTGATATTTTTTTTTACAGCATGTTAGGCACTAAAATTGGATAATATGCAAACTGCCGTCATATGAGACTGCTATTGCTAGCGGTGTATGCTTTCCCCTTAATGTGATTTTTACAGCATGTTAGTGACCTAAATTGAATGATATACAAACTGCCGTCATATTAGACCCCCCACCCCCCCCCCCCCCCGTATATTCAAATATTTGCATAAGCAGCTTAAGCAACATGCTTGTTGTATGCTTCCTTTCTGAGTTGGGGTGATGCTTCCCCCATAAATATAGTATCAAGCAACATTTCTCATTACTGGCCATTCAAATTGCATCAGTTGCATTGGGGAGTTTGGCATATGGTTGTTTTGGGGTTTGTCTTGCTGCTCTCCCCACTCTGTCCAAGCATGGCTGCATGGACAGGCGTGTGGAGTGTTGCCCAGAACATAACCATACCGCCAACACTAATTGTATGCAATATAATTGTCGTAAATATACTTGACGGAAGTGGTCCTGATTGAAACATCACTTGCTCACCATTGGATCCTCTGTAGTGAATGGGTGCCATCAGAATGAGAATTCAAACAGCTGATAAAAACATCACAATAATCCACAGCACCCATTCATTGCAGAGGATCCATTGGTGATGTAATACAAAATTTCTCCAGATCTGTTCCCATGAAGAAACTATTCCTTTATTACACTACTCAGGTGAAAAAAGAGTATACTTGAATGCTGTACTTTTATATTTAAAAAAATGTAAATACTTAAATACCAGCAAGTACATTTATAGTACATTCTTATTTCTTTGTGCTAAATAAAATTGTGAAAGTTATATACTTAAAATACACTAATTTAAAGTTTATTTTTACTTCAGTTTGCAAATTGCAAAAGGTATGCCAAATACTACTTATATTTAAAAAGATTTTTAGTCTATTGAAATAAAGTATACTACTGCAAAAATATTCAGAGGACTTTTATTTCTGTATTTCTAAAAAGCCTGCTTTGAATTAATTAAAAAGTAGTTCACTTTTACATAGTTATCATTTAAATTAAATTGATTTTAATTAACATATATTAGTAAAGTAATAGTTATGAGTGTGAATAGATTCTAAGCAAATTTTCATTCTGAGGTGAACTATTCCTTAAACACAGTTTAAAATTCCATTTAATGAACATTTATTTGATATATTCTTCACAGACAGCATCAAAGCTAGACTGGAAGATCCAAGAGACAAATGCGCTGGAAAAGCATCACTGTTTTACGCTGGGAAATGGACACTCATCTGTAAAGACAGTCTTGATACAAATCTTAAAAATTTGATCTGCAAGGAACTATTTTGTGGCAAGAGCATAAATGACCAACATGATTGGATTTCACAAGAATCTAAATCTACAGGACTATCAAGAATTAAATGTCTGGATAATGCCAACTCTGTTTCCAAATGTGACCTCAAAGAGGTTTCAGAGAAAGAATGTATTGTTGGCTATCTAAATTGCACAGGTACTCACCTTTTTTAATTTTGTGCAGACTTGATCACATTTTTCTTGCGATGGAAATTTTTGTGATCCCAACTAAGTTTTCTCTTTCTTGCAGTCTGGTCTGTATCCTTTTGAGAACAAAAAGTACCAACACTTTAGCCAAAGTTAGTTAACGTATTTCCATTACAGATGCACATGAACAAGGTGACTAGATGTCTATCTGAATGTAATAATAACCATAACAACCCATGACTTGAGTAACAACCTGAAGTAATCATAAATCAAATGTTCATTGCCTATGAGTTTTCCTGATTTGCACATGAAGAACCAATTATTAGAGATAAATGATATAATAATGTCATCCTTGCCAAGAAGGTTTGGTTCTCCGTTGCAGTCAGAATAAGTCACCTGTAGATAATTTAACTTTTTTTTTGTTTTAGATGCGTAGGGGAATTTTTACCACACTCTCTGAGTGTAGTTTCTGCAAGTCCTCTGACCTTTGACCTCTGCTCCTGCACATGTGATACAAGGTTTTTGATATATCTGCCCTTTATGTAACAGAATGGAAACGATTGCTCCTCTATAATAAGGAAGGCGAATGCAGTGGTCCAGTATATGCTCTGCGTGATAGGAAAACACCCACTCCAGTCAGCATAAGTGGATGGGGCAACGAGGAAGGACAAAAGCTGTGCGAGTATCTACAGTGTGGAAATTTCACATCAAGCATCCCTAAAAACCCAAACACAAACACAAACGAGTGGTGGAACAAGACCTATAATTGCTCAGGGAAGGAGAATATTTGGGAATGCGAGAGCAATGATCAGCCCGCCCAGAATCAGCATCAGTTAAACATCCAGTGTGACCGTAGGAATGATCTCTTTCTTCCTTTTGTTAGCATCCCTAACACTGTCAACTCGAATTAAAGTAGATTAACAGAATAGATATATAGATTAAAAAAGGGCATTGCAAATTTAATTCTGAATCATTAATACAATTACAGTTTTTATTCATCTTTTGAATTAGTTTTTATTTTAATATTTTCTTTATATTTCATAAAACATTTTTTAATTATTTCAGTCAGTTGCCAAGACAATATTTCTCATTTTCATTGTTTAACTTGTACTCTATTAAACCACACACACAAAACAAAACAAACAAAAAAAGCTAAAAAATTTTTTTTTAAAAACCTAAAATCCCACATACACATATAGTTTAACCCCTTAACTGTCACTCACATTTTTGAGATAGACTTGAATGTGCCTGATACAAACCTAAATTTTTATTATTCATGACTGAAATACATGATTTTTCATGGTAATGCAATGTTTGAATTTAAAATGGGTTTCAAAGGATGAATTTTGAAATTTTATGTTTTCAAGTGACATATAATTTCTGATGATTTC
The DNA here is from genome assembly GCF_963082965.1 of Carassius carassius. NCBI lineage: Eukaryota > Metazoa > Chordata > Actinopteri > Cypriniformes > Cyprinidae > Carassius > Carassius carassius. The sequence goes on along the minus strand of NC_081775.1, from coordinate 27,139,618 downwards.
TAAAGTGTGATAGAGAAAAAGGCAACAAAGAAGACTTTTTTGACAAAGGTCAGGACTCCTGTTATGATGTAGGTTTTTTGGGTTCACTCTTGCCATAAATTAATCTATTACTTTTCCTACATAATTTTTACCAAAAAGATTGGTAAAATATCTCCTATAAAATACACTGTAAAAAATGTGGAGTAGGATTTACTTGAAAAAAGCTTGCTAAGTTTTTTCACTCAGAAAATTCTAGTAAATTTACAAACATTTGCTAAGTAAAAGCCTAAACATAATTATTAGTAGTTTGAATTAGACATTTTTAAGTTAAGTTTACTTGGAAATTCCCAGTAAATTTTGTTGACTCTTTGTTTGTAAATTTTACATTGTGTAGCCTAATGCTTATACTGAAAAAAAGTGTACAAATGTATTTTTCTTTTGCAAATTTAGCACTCATATATTTTAAGTAAAACTTAACCATTGAATTTAATATAATCTGCAAGTTCATGCAATTTACTTTAACAAGGTAATACTGGTAAATCTCCATGCTATTAAAGCATTTGGTTCACTTGCAAACATGCAAGTGAGCATGTAGACAGGCTGTTATCATTTTAAGATAATATGCCCACTCAATAAAACGAATGGCCAAATGAACACAGAGACCTCAATACTTGGTACACCACACACAATGACGGTAACAATCAGTGAATAGTGTTTGAGTATCAATGGGTCATTTTGAATAGAAAATAAACTCCAGGTGTCACAAAACAGTATGTTACCAAAACAAACAACAACTGACAACTAAAATAAACAACTAACAACAAAAACAACCATAAAACAGTGTACATTTGTAATTATTCATGCCCCATTGCTTGATGGGAAATATGGGATCTTAACTTTGATATTTACTTAAAGAATACTTGTAAACATAACAAACGTTTCCAAGTAAAATATACTTATGAGTTTTAACTTTTATTTCTACCTAGGCAGTTCCATTTGAATTTACTTAAGTAAAATAAATAAAAATGAAACCTCAAGTAGCTTATTGAATTAAACATGATATTTTGAAGTAAAAAGACAAAATAGTATTTGTTTGTAAAATTTACTTAACTGATGCTATTTTTATTTACAAGTAAAAAAAAACACTTTTTACAGTGTAGGAGTCTTAGACCTTTCCAACAATATATAGTTTGTCATGATTAGATCAAGATTTAGTGAAGTAAACATAGGCGTCCCATATATGGGACGGGGTGACAGTAAAGGGGTAAATGGAGAAACACTTACATATTTGTTGCAAATTAATTATACAGTTATATGGAGACATATCAAGAAACGTTACTATTTTTTTAAACTAATATAATAAAACAATAAATAATTAAACAGAAAAAAAACTAATAAATTAACTCTAAATTAACTAATTTTTATAGAAACATTAATAGAAAAGCATATATTTTCCCAGAATGTTCTCAAAGTGTTTAAAATTTACCCTTACAACATGGCAGCATTTTACCCATTTATTTTAATATCCTTGGTTGCAGTTCAGTCATTCTCTTATAATATCCTGAAGAGAAACAAACAGGAGTCCGTTCTTAAATGATGAATTTTTCTCAACCCTGCACAAAGAGTAATACTTGACTCACATTACAGAAATATCTGATTGTCTGATTTCACTCCTCTCCAGGTAAACCTCCAAAAATTATGCTCTCAAACAATTGCACAGGCGAGGTGCTCATAGATAAAGAGCATGTTTGTGCATCCTGGTGGGATGATGGGATGTCCAACAAGTTATGTGACAGCCTCAATTGTGGTAAGGCACTCTACAGCTGGACCACAGAGTCCAGAGAAAAAAATACCTGGCATTTCAGCTGCACAGGCATAGAGACATCGGTGTGGCAGTGTGGCTCTAGAAAAGACAGCTGTAAGAACATCCTCTCTGTGGCCTGCAAAGGTGAGTCATACATGTATTTCTGGACTGTAATTAAGACTGTTACTGTAGTTAAATAATGAATAGATGTTGAAATGTAGTTCAGTTTTCCTTTTAAATGTCCTATAAGTTTTGTGGCTGTTAGACCATTTCATGTGTCCACCTTGTTCATGTTTGCAGATAGATGCACGTTATGAAATATTTAAAAGATTAGTCATATAGTCATATGATTAGTCATATTAGTCATATATCACATTAGTCATATACTAAGCTGTGCTTTACTTTCAATGACAGAAGTTGTATTTGTATTGCAGATAGTGTTGAATTCAGCTCTACTGAGAAGTGTGGTGGGAAGCTTGTGATCAAGTATCAAGGGCGATGGGAATATGTCTGTGGAAAACTGACTCCGAATGATAGCAAGAAGTTTTGTGATGTGCTTAAGTGCAATGATAGACGAGAACTGCTGGATGAAAAGCACATAACAAAAGAAATAAAGGTCAAAATTGATTGCCCAGAAACCCATTACAACATTTTTCAGTGCATGTACCATCTCAAAAATGATAAATGCAGTCATGGACCTGCTGAAATCAAATGTGAAGGTAAAAAAAAAGAGATGCCATTGACACTTTAATATAGGAAAATATTTTTTATTGTTCTGTGATTTGTTTTAAGTTAAGTAGCTGTGAGTTTACTTTAACAAAGTTTCATTAACATTCTAACCTGTGAAACCTGTTTCATTAAAACTGCAGGTTATACTCCAAAAGGAAGTAATTCTTCAGTAGGTCTGATATTGGGTCTGTTAGGAGCTGTGCTGGGGTTGCTGATTTTGTTTTTAATGTGGAGGAATCGGAAACGTCTACTTTTAGCCTGTGAGTATCACTTGCACCGGAAAGACATAATTTAACAGATAAATCATAAATATTAAAACATAAAGATAAACATTATTTTTACATAATGAATTTACAACAATATTTGAAGGACCTTCATCTTTTTAACCTGTTGGTGGCAGTGTTTCCCACTCCTTGTCACACTACACACACTTCACATCAAATAATAACCGGTAGAATTAATAGAAGTGAAGTGACATTCATCCAAGTATGGTGACCCATACTCAGAATTCGTGCTCTGTATTTAACCCATCCAAAGTGCACAGAGCAGTGAACACACACACACACACACACACACACACACACACACTGTGAACACACACCCGGAGCAGTGGGCAGCCATTTATGCTGCGGCACCCGGGGAGCAGTTGGGGGTTCGATGCCTTGCTCAAGGACACCCAAGTCGTAGAAGCATACTTTTCTACCTGTTTCTGTTTTTGCAGTAAGATATTACAGAAATAAAAAGGGCAAAGACGTCAACCCAGATGTGAATGAAATGGATAAGATGGATACAGAGGACAAAGGTATACTATATCAAGACATAAGCTAATGCTTTCCTTAATTGCAAAATGTTATTGTTTTTATTATTATTTATTTATTTTACTTTTGTATCTAATAAGTCGATAGACAAAATCATTCACATAGATAGATAGAATTATATATATATATATATATATATATATATATATTAAATTTTTCATTTTTTCAGGTTTTTCTGAAGAAAAGGCATCGTTTTCAGATAATGATGACTACCAGGATGTGGATTCTCTCATGGACAAGTCAGGTGAGATATTCAAATATTAGTCTTATAACAGCAGGTAATTTTTAATTGTCAGTTTCATTCCTTTCAACACAATGTATGTCAGTCAATCCATCTTTTACTTAGTCTGTTCATTTTAGTCTGTTGCCTGACTAACTGCACATTTGTCGATCCAAATAAATAAACTATACTAATCCTCTACAAAGTAAACTATAAAATAAGTATGTTCATCTCAACAAATTTTAATCAACAAAACTGCTGATTCTTTTTTATGTTTGACAAACTAAAATGTCATGTAAAATATGTATAAGTGATGTTTCCATGCAAAGATTCAAATTAAATTCTGCGCAAAACTGGAATATCGCATAAAATTGATGGAAACAATTAAAAGGGCACATTCAGACTCTACGGTGGAAGTGAATATATAATGTATGAATAAATTAAAATAAATGTATATCTATTCATGTAAGAATAAATTCAATTCAAGTTTATTTGTATAGCACTTTTTATGATACAAATCATCGCAAAGCAACTTTACAGAAAATTAAGTTTCTACAATATTTAGTAGTATCTTATAAGTGCTGACTGAAAGTTTATGTGCAAATGACAGGAATGTTTAGAAATATTAATACAAGACATAGTCAACCAGACAGTGAACACTAGTAACAGCAATTATGATGTGATTGCATAGTAAGAAGCAATTTTTTTTAGTTCTGTAAGCTGTTTCAGGGTTAGCATCATCTGGGGTCCTCTGAGGGGTTGGTATCATCTCTTCTCAGGTTTTCTGGATCCAGACTGGAGCTTGTGTAAATCCTAGTAACCACGTAAATCCTGTGGCAAAACAGAGAAACAAATAAAGACATCATTAGCGTAGCTGCTGTTCCAACAAAGTAAAATTAATTCGTTTAACCCAAGCTAAAGAATAAGAATGCGAATAAGAACTGCAGTCACAATTTATGAGATGCATTATTCAAATGCTTGGCGAAAAAGATGCATTTTTAATCTAGATTTAAAAAGAGAGAGTGTATCTGAACCCCGAACATTATCAGGAAGGCTTTTCCAGAGTTTGGGAGCCAATTGCGAAAAAAGCTCTACCTCCTTTAGTGGACTTTGCTATCCTAGAAACTACCAAAAGTCCAGCGTTTTGTGACCTTAGGGAGCGTGATGAATTGTAGCATGGTATAAGGCTAGTTAGGTATGCAGGAGCTAAACCATTAAGAGCCTTATAGGTAAGTAATGATAATTTGTAACTGATACAGAATTTAATAGGTAGCCAGTGCAGAGACTGTAAAATTGGGGTAATATGATCATATTTTCTTGACCTGTTAAGGACTCTAGCCGCTGCATTTTGACTACCTGTAGCTTGTTTATTGAAGAAGCAGGCCAACCACCAAGAAGTGCATTACAATAGTCCAGTCTAGAGGCCATAAATGCATGAACTAGCTTTTCTGCATCAGAAACAGGTAACATATTTCGTAGCTTGGCAATGTTTCTAAGATGGAAAAATGCTGTTTTTGTAACATGGGAAAAATGGTTTTCAAAAGAACATCAAGTACATCAATCTATTTGCAAACTGTAGTCTACTAGATTCTGTGTACTGTATTTATTTATTTAATTTGGTTCAATAAGTAATATCTCTCTCTTATCCGAAATTAATAGGAGAAAATTATTGGTCATCCAATCTTTTACATTTTTAACACACTCTGTTAGCTTAGATAATGTAGAAGTTTTATCTGGTCTTGTTGAGATATATAGTTGAGTATCACCAGCATAACAGTGGAAACTAATCCAGAATTTTCTAATAATATTACCAAGGGGCAACATGTATATTGAAAATAGAACAGGACCTAGGACAGATCCTTGTGGCACTCCATATTTTACTGGTGATAAATCAGATGGTTCCCCATTTAAATGAACAAAATGGTAGCGATCTAAACCATCTTAGAGCCTGCCCTTGAATAACTGTATAGATTTGTAATCTATCTATGAGTATGTCATGATCTATGGTGTCGAACGCAGCACTAAGATCAAGCAAAACAAGCAATTAGATGCAGCCTTGATCTGAGCCTTGGTCATTTGTAATTTTAACAAGTGCAGTTTCTGTGCTATGGTGGGGCCTGAAACCTGATTGAGATTCTTCATACAGATAATTTTTATGCAGGATGGAGCTCAATTGAGCAGACACAACTTTTTCTAACATTTTTGACATAAATGGAAGATTCCAACATCATGTTTTTCCAACAGGAGAGGAGGATGAAGATGACAGAAAAAGGGATTCTTCTGGGACAGAATATGATGACATTGAGGGACAAGCCAATGGAATCTCTCCTTCTCAGACCCACCATGATGAAGACCTCGACATCCCTCTCCTTCCCAAGAGACCCGAGAACATTTTTGGTACATCACTCAAATTTACACTTCACTGTATGTGTGTGTGTGTGTGTGTGCCTTTACGGAAATGGTGCTGACCTTTTCCTTTGTGGTATCATCAGATCAGGACACCTATGAAGTGGAGACAGAGAAACAGGAGGACTATGATGATGTCATACCTGTCAATGCTGCAGCCAATGAAAATGCAGGCATGACAGGCACACGAGCACATGTAGATGTAGACATGGATGAAGGTGCAGATTCAGATTTAGATGCTGGTCTATTTGCAAAAGCTGATACGGATATGTTGACCACAGAGGTAGAAGTTCACGCTCAAGCAGAGTAATAAAGCAGCCATGAGACCAAATTGTTATTTTAAGTTAATATTAATAAGAGATAAGATTGTATGTTCTTATGACAGTGGAATATTTGGAAGAAAATATGGATAAACAAATGCTGTTTAATAATGATGCTATCTCTCAAGATTTCTCTCAAGATGTATAAAAGAAGCGACGCAAACACAAACCTGATTTGGAACAACAAAATATTTAATTATCGTCACAAGAGTGTATAAACTGAAGAAAAGCTAATTTTTGTACTGATAAACCAGTCAAACTTTTTGTAGTTCTTAAGGTTTTGATGTGTAGTTTTGATCTGTTTGTTCCTGCTTTGCTTGTATTTTTTGTTTTTGTTTTTTATCTTGTTTATTTGATAAGGTAATATCTTTTAAAAATTTACAAGATTGATGCTTTTAAAATTTTCAAGACCAGGTAACACAATGTTATCACAAACACGAGGCCAGAGATCACTTGGTTCACCCAACAACTAAAATTTGCTGAATTTTTCCAAATAGAGTTTGGTTACTACAGATTAAAAAAATAAAAAATAAACAAATAGCATTATGTCACTTCACCAATGGATCCTCTGCTGTGAACGAATGCCATCAGAATCCACAAGTAATCCACTCAACTCCATCAATTAATGTCGATTTGTGTTTATATTCAATGAATGTCGATTTGTGTTTATAAAAAACAAATCCGTGAAGACATTTTTAACTTCAAACATTGCTTCAGACAAAAATACAAGTGCATAATCCACTAACATATTTGAACCTTTTTCTTTTTTTTCATCTGTGCTTGATCTGTGCATATTTTTCTTCTGATTCAAACTAGATGACATACTGGAAATAATAAATATTATGGATAGAGAACGTTTATTTAAGCTAAAAGCAGCAGTTTGAAGTTCAAAACATCTTGATGGATATGTTTCTGGATATGAGTCATGTGGATTAATTGTGGGTCATTGTGATGTTTTAATCAGCTGTTTGGACTCTCATTCTGACAGCACCCATTCACTGAGGAATTATTGGTGAGCAAGTGATGCTAAATTTCTCCAGATCTATTCCCATTAAGAAACAAACCCATCTACATCTTGGATGGCATGGTATTTGAGTACATTTTCAGCAAATTTTTATTTTGGGGTGAACTATTCCTTTAATACACAATGTATATATGGACAGATAAATGTTCAACTGTCCATTTAGTTCCATTCCTCTTCTGGATTAATACATCTTTAACCACTGTTACAGTTACCTGAAAAATGTAAAGATAATTCTCACCAAAAGTGAAGACCTACTGTAGGTGCTGTTTTGGCAAAAAAAAAAAAAAACATATTTTACTAACCGTGGCCTACTCATGAGCATGTGTATACATTTTTTAAGGAGATGTTACTTATTTTAAAAGTAATTATAGTTGTACACAATTTTACAATAGAATCGTATTTTCTATTTTTGTTTATACAGTATTTTGAAAGATAAACTCAAATAATAGATTGTTTAGAAATTGTGCAGAGATTTTGTTTGATCTGCCTTTTTTTGGCTTGTTTTGAATGATTTCATATTAAAGTAATTGATGGCTTTGACTCTTTTGTACATGATTATGTAATTTAAATGTGTCAGTTTCATGTATCTCAGTAAATCTCAGAAGAGCTGGAGGTGAAACCGTGTCAGTGGAGTCATGCTCTGGTGCTGTGTGTTAAACTGTATTGTTCTATAACACCTATAGTTTGATTCACAGCACAAGAGTTTGCTTTCCTTGCTTCATCAGGAATTCTCCTTCTAATTGCAAACATGTCTGATTACATTTGGCATTTAGTCACACATGCCCAGCTTTAAACACAGTAACAGCTGCCGTGTACTATAACTAGTAGTACTAGTGTTACTGTATTTTGGTGACGTCTTTCTGTGGCCGGGGAAGTTCACATGTCATCTGCTTTACTCTGGGGGACTCGTTTGTGGTTTGTGTAAACAGAACATGTTTTATTTTATTTTTTTAAGAAAACTAACCGTGTGTCTTTAGGGGCCAGAATCTTTGAATAGAACATTCCAAAATTCAAATGAGGATTATCCAGGATTTATTTAACATTCACTACAGTTCCATGAAGATCTTTTTTTATCACAGTCTGTTTAAAAAGATTATGTCACGGTGTCTGGTCTGTGTTTCCCTGGGTGTCCACTAGTGGTCTCACTTCTGCATAGGCACCTCACCACAGTCACTATACATTTCCCACAAAGCCTTTTCCCTTCATCACGGTAATTGCACACCTGTTAATTGCACTCAGCTGTCTTCACTTTCATCGTCATTATCCTGTCTATATTAACCGGTCTGTTTTCTGCCTGTGTCATGGAGTCCTTATTTTCTGTCACCCAGTTTCCTCGCGTTCCTTGTTTCCTGTTTGTTTTGTTCCTGACTGATTTCATGGTGTTGACCCCCTGCTTGTTTTGGATTTTGATTTTTGGATTACCCAATAAACACTGCTCTTGGATCTCTCGTCTCCAGTGTCCGATCGTAACAGAAGGACTCCATCTAGATCAGATCCAGCGGTGTGGGAATTTGTGTCCGTTCCGCAGCCAGCATGGAGGAGCGGAGGAGAAATTCCTTAAATTAACCACCCTCCGTCAAACAGGGAATGAGGTGGGTGGTGTGGCACAAGAGTTCTGGAACTTGGCAGTGGGTTTGGGATATAATGATGCGGCATTGAAAGACTTTTTTAACATCTGTTTGGACAACCCCGTGCCGGAGAGTGAAATGAATGAGCTGGAGGTCTTTGATTTTTGGGGGTTCATACTGTACCTGTAACATCGGTCTCAGTGGGATACCCCAGCCACACCTGTCTCTCCAGGTGGGATGGCCGACTCTAGACCGGGGTCTACAGACAGGAGGACCGCCAGCCCAGCGCCACTGCACAATGTGGTCGCCAGCCCAGCACCACTGCACAAGATGGCCGCCAGCCCAGCGCCACAGCACAAGGTGGTCGCCAGCCCAGCGCCACTGTGCAAGATGGCCGCCAGCCCAGTGCCACTGCATAATGTGGTCGCCAGCCCAGCACCACTGCACAATGTGGTCACCAGCCCAGCACCACTGCACAATATGGCCGCTAGCCCAGCGCCACTGCACAATATGGCCGCTAGCCCAGCACCACTGCACAATATGGCCGCTAGCCCAGTGCCACAGCACAAGGTGGTCACCAGCCCAGCACCACTGCACAAGATGGCCGCCGGCCCAGGGCCAAGGCACAAGATGGCCACCGGTCCAGTGACTCTGCACAAGATGACAGCCACAGGTGACCCTCCAGAGTCGGGTCAGGTTCCCGTTGACCCTCCAGAGTCGGGTCAGGTTCCCGTTGACCCTCCAGAGTCGGGTCAGGTCACCGTTAACACTCATGAGTTAAGCACTACCACAGTTAGACCTCAGGAGTCAAGTCAAGTCACCAGTGTTCTTCATGGGCAAAGTCAAGTCACCGACTATCTTCATGGGCAAAGGCAAGTCACCAATGATCTTCATGAGCAAAGTCAGGTCACCAATGATCTCCATGAGCAGAGTCAAATCACCGTTGATCTTCCTGATTCCAGTCAAAACACCACGGATCTACCAGAGCCTCTCCACGTCTCTGCTGAACTACCAGAGCCTCTCCACGTCTCTGCTGAACTACCAGAGCCTCTCCACGTCTCTAAGTCAACTCTCCACGTCTCTAAGGAACTTCCAGAGCCTCGTCACATCTCAGCCAAACTCTCTGAGCGCTCGACTTATCCTGTCGTGGCCACGGAGGCCATCCAGGAACTCACTGCCTGCCCTGTCATGGCTATGGAGACCATCTACCATCTCCTCGGGGCCACGGAGGCCACCCTTAACCTGTTTATGTTGTCTATTTCAGACTTACCTAACCAGACTTGCTCTCCTGTGCCATCGATCCCACTGTGGTGGTCTTCGGCGGTTAGTTACAATTGTTGAATAATAAATTTATGATTAATTATTTGTTAGTTTGCACTAGGGGTTTTATAGACGTTTCACAGAATCATTTAGCGCGGGGATGTACGGTGTTCTGAAATATTCGGTTTCTGAGATTTTCGGTGACGCTGGGCGGAGCATACATGAATATTCATGAGTTTCCTGTTTTGCGTTAAAGCGACTCTGAAAATATTAGTGCGTTGAAACTGAAACATAAACGATTTTCAAAATGTTTTAGTGTAGAATAACATTAGGCTTAGTTTATTGTTGTTTTTATTACTATGTAAAATAATTTATAGATTGTGTCCAGGGCCGTATTAAGACAGTGGGGTGCCCCTGGGCACTATACCTCAACCCCCCATCCCCCTTTCAGTCATAATTAAGGTGATTTCTCAAATGTAATTTATTAACTTGTCCAACTACCGGTTTTTTTCAGACTATAAGTCGCACCTAAGTATAAGTCACATCAGTCCAAAAATACGCCATGACAAAGAAAAAAAAAAAACATATATAAGTCGCACTGGACTATAAGTCGCATTTATTTAGAACCATGAACCAAGAGAAAACATTACCGTCTAAAGCTGCGAGAGGGCGCTCTATGTTTTCAGTGGTAGACTACAGGAGCACAGAGCAGCATAGAGCACCCTCTCGCGGCTGTAGACGGTAATGTTTTAACTTTAACTTCAATGGTAAACAGGGAGAGTGCAGTCAATCGCTTCTGTGTCATTGTCGTCCTGAACTCATTCTTCACTCGTTTAAAAAAAAAACTTTCGATCCCTGGAACATTTTGAATTGTAGCTTAACGTCTAGCGTCCTTGTCTTTCTTTAACTTCCTTTTTGCAAAACCACTTAATTGACGTCTGTCCATTTTGATTCACTTTCTGTAGCCGTTAAAAAAAAATTACACATTTGCGCGTACATGTTGTGGACCAACTCCACAACATGTGACAGATTAGGGACGGAAAGGGGGGGACTGATAGTGGTCATGTAATCTTTATTTATTTATAATTTATTATTATTATTATTGTTGTTAAGTTACTGTTCATAAACGAGTTAAGTATGGTCTTTTAATATATTTTTAAAGCTTGTATCATGTGGTGCCCCCATAGTTGTTGTAAATGGTTGGTGCCCCTGGGCAATGGCCCAAGTGCCCTTATGGATAATCCGGCTCTGATTGTGTCATGGTTAGTGATTGTCGTAATGATTTACCTGAGGTAGGCTATGCTCCAAATGAGCCTACAACAATTAAGCAGTCTTATAATATTCTTATTTGACATAAGAGTCCTTAAAATGTGTCGTTTAATAACTTTGCCAAAATGTATCTGTTGTGCAATAATAAAATGTATGATGATTATTCTGTGTCATTCTTAATCGTTTACTCAATCATTCAAAAAATGTTTTTAATAACAAAACGAAAGCTGAATGTTTTTTTTATGCTCACTTGAACTGAAATATAAACATTCTTAATCTCTGTATTTATTTATTTATTTGCCCCAAAAATTATACATTTAGTAGATTCAAGTTCAAGTTCAAGTTCATTTATTCGTCTCCCTTGGGAGAAATTTGGTTTAGAGACAGGGTACTGCTGCATAGGCAGACATAAAACATATAGACTACATAAAACATAAAACATCCAACAAAGGGGAGGGTACATAACTGGCAACCAGATGGGGACCAAAGTGCAAGAGGATCAGAGCTTCAATACTTGAAGTACATTGCAATTACAATTACACATTTAAAGTGCAATGCACAATAAAGTGCTGGTGCATGTTAAAGTGCGGTGCACAATACAGTACTGATACACATTCGAACACACTACAAATGCTATACATATTAAAAATACTGGTACGAATTTAAAAAGATGCTGGTACATGTTACAGTTCTGGTAAAAACCTCCCTACATTTGCTCATTAATGAGCTTAACTGACACTGGGACAAAAGAATGTTTGAACCGGTTGTATTTACATAAGGAGACCCTGTATCTTCTCCCTGAGGGCATCTGCGAGTATTCGCTGCACAAAACATGGGAACTGTCATTTAGAATGTTTTTTGCCTGAGTAAGGACAGCCTCGTTGAACAGTTCCTGAGGGTTAAGGGGGGGGTGACCCATAATCCTGCCCGCTACTCTGACCAGGTAGAGAATCTGTGATTTAAGTTTGACACTCAGATTACCAAACCAACTGGTGATACCATACCGTAAGATAGACTCTATTGCTGCCCTATAGAAAATTAACATTATGTTTTTACTGACACCAAACAACCGCAGTCTGCGTAAAAAATGGAGGCGCTGGTGGATTCTGGCGCAGACCGTGGCTACTTGTGTCTGCCAGCTCAGGTCACTATCAATGTGAATGCCTAGGTACTTGCATGAATTTTGTTGAGTAATGTTATTGCCATGTATCGTCACAGGGCTTCGGTCACCAATTGATTTGGGATCAAAGAGCATTTCTACAGTCTTACAGGTGTTAATCTGTAATTTATGATTGTCGCACCAGTCCACAAACCTGTCCACCGCATCTCTGTGAATGGATGAGTCAGAGTTCTTAGTGAGCAGACTAAGAACAGCTGTATCATCCGAAAACTTCACCACATATTGATTAGGCTCAGAACTAACACAGTCATTTGTATACAGAATAAACAAAAATGGTGAACTGACACATCCCTGAGGGGCACCAGTACTACATATTTCTGTATTTGATAAGGAGGAATTAAACTTCACCTGCTGTGGCCTCTTAGTAAGGAATGAGTGGTACCACCTGATTAAAAATGGATTTACATTCAGAAGGGCTAATTTTCTTAGGAGAATATGTGGCTGAATTGTGTTAAAAGCAGAGCTAAAATCAATAAGGAGCAGTCTAGCATATGCACCTGGGAATTCAAGGTGCTTCAATGTAAGGTGCATTATAGTTGATATGGCATCACTTGTACTTCGTTTCTTTGTATATGCAAACTGATATTTGTCTAATACTGGCTCCACCTCTGAGCGAAGTACATTTAACATAAGTCGTTCCAGGCCCTTGAAGACATTCGAAGTTAATGCAACAGGTCTATAATCGTTGTCCTCCTGAGGACATGCCTTTTTTGGGACTGGAATTATAGTGGACTTTTTCCAGATCTCAGGTACAACATGTTTATCAATAGAAAGTTGGAACAGCTGGTGCCATACCGGAGACAATTCCTCTGCAAATGTCTTTAAAAGAAAAGTGGACATATTATCTGGCCCCGTTGCTTTTTTCAGGTGCATTGATTTAAAAACCTTGGTTACCGCATGTGGATCTATAAAAATCCTGTCCTTCACAGTACAATTTACATTATCTAAAACATCACAGCAGTCCCTATTGTTATCAGATTCAAAACGCATATAAAATTGGTTCAGTGCATTTGCTTTTAAACTCTCATCCTGAGCAAACAGGGGCTTCCTTTTAGCCTCCATGTTTGTCATTCCTCTAATTGAGTCCCACAGTTTCTTGGAGTTGAACATGGACAAGTCCTGTTCTGCCCGCTCCTTGTGCTGCAGCCTAGCTGCTCTCATATGTTTATTTAGCTCTTTTTGAGCTGTTTTGACTCCATCTATATCACTAAGTTTAAAGGCAGACTTTTTCCACTTAATACACTCCTTAATATCTTTTGTTATGTAAGGTTTATTGTTCGGATATATCTTAACAGTTTTCTGTGGAATGATAGAGTCAACACAAAAGGAGATGTAGGCAGTTGTGGATTCTGTTGCCCTGTCAATGTCCGCCTCCTTGAAAAAGACGTCCCAGTCTGTCAAGAGAAAACATCCTTTCAGTTCCTCAATCTTATCGTCCGACCACACCTTTACAGTTCGGATTTCTGGTTTGCTGGACTTAAAGACTGACCGATATGAAGGTAGCAGATGAATTGCATTGTGGTCAGAGTTGGCAAGGGGAGGTTTGGCTCTGGCTGTATAAGCATCCCTGACATTACCATAGCACTTGTCAAGAATGTTATTTTTCCTGGTGTTGCATTTCACATATTGATAGAAACCAGGTAGACTCTTGTTCAGGCTGCTGTGGTTAAAATCCCCTAGTATCAGTATTGGGGCGTCAGGTTTGTTTTGTAGGTGACGATGGACACAGTCAGCAATTTGATTTGCTGCTCTGTTGGCATTCCCACTTGGTGGGACATAGACAGCGCACACAAAAATGTTGCTAAATTCTCTTGGCAGGTAGTGTGGACGTAAAGTAACACACAGTAGCTCCAAGTCCGGGTTGCATATAGTGTCTCTTATTGCAATGTTTGAGCACCAACTGTCTTTGATATAAATACATACTCCTCCTCCCCCTACTTTGCCCGAGTTTGCGTCTCTGTCCAGGCGTACATGAGAAAACCCGTCTACCTGTACGAAATTGTCTGGTACATCTTTACTAAACCAAGTCTCAGTGAAAATCATTAGGCCTGACTCACGGTATTCATAGCAACCCCTGGCCAGTAAACGCAGTTCATCCAGCTTATTTCTCAGGGAGCGGGAGTTACAAAGCAGTATCTGAGGCAGCGGTAACTTACTAGCCCTCCGAGTGCGCTGTCTCACGCCGCCTCTCTTGCCCCTCTTCCTCGCCTTCCCATCGCGACGATGGCCTGCGCCGTGATGCCGATATAGCTCCCTGGGCACGTCGTTGAGTAGTCCTGCCGATGGTAGAACTCCGCCGTCTTGCAGTGCCAGCAGCTCGGTTCTGCTGTACGTTAGCTGGTTGATAATCCCATCCGCAAAACACTGGATGAACTGGCCAGACAGGATTAGCCACGCCAATGCTATCCGCTCCATTCCCCTCTGTCTCATGTCGCATATATAACGTAAACAGTTTAGAGCACGAGTCACTGTCACCGTATATCTTGCACAGTGTGCCCACTGGACACCGACGTAAAACGGGAACATAAACGGAGACATAACGAGTAGTACGAGTAGACAAACAATTTGCAGCAGGAGCCCTCCTCCATGTCGCCAGCAGGGCAGCGCCATCAGATAAAATGCATAATATAGTAAAAAAATGTAAAAATGTCTTTATAAACTTTATTTTTGTATATAATCGTATACTGCATTGTGGTGCACTTGAAAATCATTTTGACTCAAATGTGTATTGGTCAAGTTTTGAAATCCACAACCTTGAAGTACTTTAAAAATGTTTTGCTTATTTTCTACAAACTTATACAAATTTAAATGTTTTGTAGTTTAATAAATGTAAGTAAATTATTAAATACATTATTAAAGTAAATTCCTATATGAACAACACATGGCAAACAGAGATTTAAACACCATGAAAACTCAATGAAATCAGTCTTAATGGGGAGAAGAAACATGCTTCCAAATCAATGGGACCAGATTGTTTATACCCACTGCAGAATAAGCCATTCAAAAATGACCCACATGTTTGTAATATTAGTAGAATATCCACAACACTGAGTTCAAACAAACCAATATCCTGGAGTAATTCATTTACTCAAACAGTACACTGACTGAACTGCTGTGAAGAGAGAACTGAAGATGAACACTGAGCCGAGCCAACAAACAAAAGACTGACTCGTTCTCGAGTCAAGAACAGTTTCTGTCAGACGTGTCCGATTCGAGAACCGAGGAGCTGATACTGCGCATGTGTGATTCAGCGTGAAGCAGAATGACACACAGAGCGTCTGAACCGAACTGATTCTTTTGGTGATTGATTCTGAACCGATTCTGTGCGTTATGAGCGCGAGTAAACCAAAGGCTTGAATCAAGGGCAGTCATCGCAAATGACGCCATTAGGATGAGCGCAAAAGAACCAGTGAACAGTTTTCTTCAACCGGTTTATTGAATCGAATTGTCCGAAAGAAGTACTACTGGTGATCCGAACAGTGATGCAACTTGTTTTTGACTCGTGAAAGAGTCAATCTTTCGTTCATTATCTGGCTCGGCTCGGTGTTCATCTTCAGTTCTCTCTTCACAGCAGTTCAGTCAGTGTACTGTTTGAGTAAATGAATTACTCCAGGATATGTCAGTGGAGTGTCAGCCACATTAAAAAAGTTAACAGCTTAAGTCATTTGTGGATTAATGCGTATTGGAGACGCGAACCGTTTAAAACAATTCAGTTAGATTTGGTGAACTGGTTCAGAAAGATCCGGTTACATCGAATGATTCGTTCGCGAACCAGATATCACAAACTGCTTTGTTTTGAACTCGCTCACAACAGACACGGAAGAGAAGACAATGCTGAATAAAGTCGTAGTTTTTGCTATTTTAGGACCAAAATGTATTTTCGATGCTTCAAAAAATCCTAACTGACCCGACCCTCTAATGTCACATGGACTACTTTGATGATGTTTTTCTTACCTTTCTGGACATGGACAGTATACCGTTCACACAGTTTCAATGGAGGGACTGAGAGCTCTCGGACTAAATCTAAAATATCTTAAACTCTGTTCCGAAGATGAACTAAGGTCTTACTGGTTTGGAACGACATGAGGGTGAGTTATTAATGACATAATTTTCAGTTTTCGATGAACTCACCCTTTAAGTTTATCAGGACATCAAAACATTCAATAAAAACATGTTTTTCATTTAAAAATCGATTAAGTTTTAAGTTACATATATTAATTAATTATACTGACAATTTCTAGTGGAAATAGCTGTGTTTAGTTTACAACACTGCCTCAGTGGTCGGGAGCATTTCCGTTGTGTCGTGAGAATTTTTTTGTGTTGTGGCTTAATGTCATTGTGTTGTGGCTTAATTTCGTTGTTTTGTGGCTTGATGTCGTTGTGTTGTGAGAATGTCACTGTGTTGTGCCTTAATGTCTTTGTGTGGTGGCTTAATGCCGTTGTGTTGTGAGCTTATGTTTGCTTTTTTAATGTTGTTGTGTTGTGCACTACTGGGCTACCGTAAGGTTTCGCGGTTTTCAAAAATATAAATTGCATAGGCTAATTGTTTAGCAAACATGCCCAACTATGCCATTACTGCATCATATCAGTCATCACAACATAACTTCACACACACACTGTGCAGGTGCTGGTGTAAACTCGACAGCTGCACAGACCGCACTTATCACGACTCATGAGGGCTCAGCAGACAGATGTTATGATTCATGAGTGACAAGTTTTTAGTGTGATAAGTTATAACATATCTGATTTTGAATGTAGTATGGCTGTATTCAAGTTATCATAATGCCTTAATATAGGCTAAGTTAAAGAGAGGAAGAGGGACTCATGTCTTGAAACATGAATTATTGTGGAGTGAGATTACATGAAGGCTCTATCTCTGCAACTGCGAAATCAGAGCACATTTGTATTGATTAATCAAACTGAAACTAAATATGTCGGTTTAAACAATCCCGTCTTTTATCTTTTAAAAAGTCCAGATTGATAAATCCTTGAAAATCGTTTGAAATCTGGATATTTATCTTACAAAAACACATGAATTCGCTACAGTGGGCCTTAATTCACCCCCTGGAGTCATGTGAGGGACACTTTATTAAAGATGCACACACTTTATTATACGTTTTCTGAACCATCGACAACAAACAACAGCTTCCCCATTCCAAGGCTTAGAAGAGCAAGGACCATTTTTAATACAACTCTGATTGGATTTGTCTGAAAGAATAAGGATGCTTCGAGGGTGAGTAAAACATCGACAAATTAAAATTTGGGGGTGAACTAACCCTTTAACCTAAAAGTTCACCCAGAAGTTAAAAATTTGTCATCAATTATCCACAAGTATGTAAACACACGTGACCAGTGCCAATTTTTTTTTAAAGGCAAGACACCCCAGCTGAATAGGATAAAAAAGTTACTAATAAATATAATTCCCCAGTTGATTGATTACATAAAAAAAATTGTACTCTAAGTTTTCTGAAATGTCATGTATAAATAGGCTATGCAAATTAGGTATTATATAATTAAATATGTTCAGGCTCAAAATTCATATTTAATTTTGCTAACTTCAAGTGGACGTCAGTAAAAATAAATTTACATATCACCTCAGTGATAACTCGTGGATTCAGATGGCGATCTTTACACAGAGGAGGAGTGAGGTCTTGTAATGAACCTGGGAACGCGCTGCTCAAATAAATTAATGACATTAATAAATATTATTTACAAAATGTATTATTATTATTGTGTAAAATACATTTTAAAAATACTTATGTAAAATGTATTCTTATTCCAAGCATATATTAGCCTATAACATATAGGCTAATCCTATTAATTATTTGATTATTTAAATCTCCTGTTTAAATGACGCGATAGTTATGTAGCCTATATATCCGTCTATAATACACATTTTAAAACTGTATGCCATACCTGCTGTTGCCATAATAAAGACCCATTTCGAATGTTTGCGTGCTTTTCTTCTTTTTTTGCTCCCAGTCGCAGAGCAGTTATGAAGTAGCAATTGTTCTTTTAAATACTTTTCAGCATTTCATAAATAAATATGTATGCAAATAGCTACACCGAAGTTCATCAGTTAACGTATACCTTTCGGTACTCGGGAGTGCTAAAAAGGGTTTAAGCACGGAATTTAGAATCGATTTCTTCTTGTAAACTCAGAGATGTGGATTCGGACGGCAATTAAATTACCTTACGATCTCGGTGTTTGTCAAAAAAGATGTAGGTAATTTTTTTACGGGGGTGGTGAGAGAAAAAACCCGACATCCTGGACTCGTAAGGCAATTAAATCACTTACTACCCCCTGTAAATTGTGAATATCACTGACGTTCCCACGAGAAACTATTACCGCCAGGATAGGGCTTTCAAAAATTCAAAAATTCAAAAGTCAAAAATTCCTACAAAGGGTATTTTGGATATCACTCCATAAATCAGAAGATACTGTCAACAAACAAGAATATATATATATATATATATATATATATATATATGTGTGTGTGTGTGTGTGTGTGTGTGTGTGTATAACAATTTCTTTGTAATACAATCGGGCAAATATATGAACAAACCCTCTGCAAAAATCTCCAAGATACAGATAGAAATAAAACTGTAATGTTTGGTGTATGTATGTATTATAACTGAATACAGATGCAAATATATATATATACATATATAATAAGAAAATGCAGTTGAAAGCCAAAACCCCAGAATCTAATTTATTCCTTTTTATTTTATTTTTTTTTAATTTTTTTTTGCCTGTAGTGTCTCACCTTAAATCTGGACGTGACAAGATTATCAATAAATAATTGCTTAAATTAAATGCAAAGCATTTTTTAATCAAGTGAAATGCGGATGAATGGTCTCAGGTGAAGAAAGTGAACAGGAAGTTGTATTAAAAAATGATGTAATATCCCAGAGCCCTTAAAAGCAGGTACAGCATTTGCCCTGTCCCTCTCCTCTGTCCTTCTTTCTGCGATCATGTGGTTCCTGCTCCTGTATTTCCAAATATCAACTATTCAAGGCAAGTGAAATTGTATTTAATAAATAAAACAAATTCCATATTCTGACCCTGTTTTCATGCTCATGGTAAACTTTTGCTGTTAATTGGGCATTAGATGGAAATAATTTATTTGGCATACATGTGTGACCAAAAGTAATACGAGACAGCTAATGAAAATGCTTATATTTTGTAATTCAGTGCAACATTTTTCATTATGTATCATTATTTAATTTATATTTTGTCAAAAAAAAAAAGAATAAAAAGAGGAGAAACAGCTGTGTAGACATATGAAGCTGATATTATTTAAAACCTGATGATGATGATGATGATGATGATGATGATGATGTTCTCCAGCTTGGTTTAAGATATTCAACAGAGCATCTAGTGTATCAAAAATAAATAAATATGGCCATCTATGGCATAATCATTGCGATAAAATGGCAAATTTCTCACAAATAATAAAACTATCCATTGTTTAACATTGTTACTTTTTTACATTGTAACTTTATTTAGAGGAAATCAAATACATATACACTATACTTTTACTATAATAATAAAAATAATAATATATAGGTAGTAAAACTTTCCAAAAGTCATCATTTAAATGTGCTTACTGATGGGACTGTTTTTACAACTAGACTGCCTTAAAACTTCTTAAGTTATTTAAATAACCTTTGTTTTGGACATTATGCTGTATGTTGCACAGAGAAATAAAAATTAAAAAATTAAAATTGTTATTAATTTTATGTATGTTTATTGTTGTAATGTGTGTTGTAATGCAAATAATAATTCTGTAATATTTTATAAATATTATAAATAAATAAAACTAAATAAATAAATCTAGTTTTGGTTATACATACGCATACATACTAAAACATATAAATACATCTTTCTTTTTTCTTTTTTTTCCTTGTCTTTTCTAAGTATAAATTAACAAATTCAATACTGAAATATCAAAGCCAATTGCATTAATTCTAAATGAAAACAGCTACAATGATTAATATATATGTTAGTACATGATAACGCATCTTTGTGATATAATATTTATTTATTTATTTAATCTACCTGGTGGAACGAAAAAGGTAAGATTAAATAAATATTCATGCATTTTAAAACACATTACATGAGTAAAGATTCCATCTTCAGATTTAGATGATCAGTGTATTAATTTTCAATTAATGTTCTAGACACGAAGAGACCAAAACCAAGATCACGCTGTGGTTTGTGTGTCAAGCGTATGTTCTTCATAACCCTGTGTGGAAAGGCACAGTTATACCTGTGGTTAACGTACTCAAGCTTATGTGAAGCGGGGTTATCTCAGAATCTGCATAAACATGCAACCTGCCAGAGTTTCAGAGCTGAAAACCACGGGCAGATAAGAGACACATACTTTCTGCAGAGTATGTGGCTCATCTGTTCTCAGAACTCAGAGCCACATTTTTCCAATGACCATATAAGGTTAAAAGAGGCACCTTGACCCTCATAATATTATATTATATATTTTAATTTACAAATATAACTTCTGTACTCTTTATATGTCGTTGTATGTTTTTGTTTATGAAAACCTAAATTCAAGATGTACTGTACCCCTTAAAGTACATTCTAAAGAAGTGTTGCTCTTTCAAAATAAGATAAATATATATATATATATATATATATATATATATTTAAAATTTCATTTCATTTTATTCAATTTAATTAATTTACATTTCTTGCAGGTCTCAATGTGGCTTTGCGCGGATCTGACAGCCCTTGTAAAGGCCGGCTGGAGGTGTATCATGGCGATAAGAAGCAGTGGGGCTTGGTGTGTCATTACGGGTGGAGTAAGGAAAATGGAGAGGTTGTGTGTAAATCAATAGGGTGTGGGAATCATACACGCTCTGATGTAGACATGACCCTCAAAGATCCACCTCTGCCCCAACAATACTGGATGGATCAAGTGAAATGCACATCTAAAGAAGAGAGCCTTTGGAAATGCCCTTATGTTGGCATCAGTAACAATGAAAAGTGTGATAGTAGTAGTTTTGTTGCTGTTGAATGCTCGGGTAGGTAGTATCCCTTTAAGTATATATATATAAAAAATATAAATGTTTTATGTTTGTATTCCTGTCATCTAAGTTCAGATATGAATCTACACATTGTTGATGCCAAGCTTTTTACCACAGGAGAAGTTAAACTGAGTTTGAATCTGAATGGACAGCGTGATGTATGTGCTGGTGTGGTGGAGTTCTCAACACCCAGCGGCATCATTGGGGTCTGTAAGGATAACTGGGGTAAGTGGACAAAAACAAGACGTTTATTTTATTTGCTGTTTTTTCTTTATTGACCAAATTATGAGAGAGAATGTCTAAATGTAATTATATTACAAAACAACAACAACAAAAAACTAAGTAATGTCAAAGCAAATAACAGCACTTTTCAGAGCCATCTTTGCAATGACTTTTAATCAACTGGTCGTTTAGTGGATTGATGCAATTGAAGTAAATGAATTATAATTATTTAAGTATTTAAAAGTGAATCTTGACTTGTAGTGTCACACACACACGCACACACACACACATACACACACACATACACAGAGTAAGACAGACTACTATCCACAGAACACTAATTTTGATTTCATGTCATTTAATAATGGTTTCTTCTACACTTTTGATGTCATTTTTACATTTGTAAATTATTTTTTGACAGTAGATTATTTGAGAAAAGCTTTAGTATTC
Source organism: Carassius carassius (assembly GCF_963082965.1). Lineage (NCBI taxonomy): Eukaryota > Metazoa > Chordata > Actinopteri > Cypriniformes > Cyprinidae > Carassius > Carassius carassius. The sequence goes on along the minus strand of NC_081775.1, from coordinate 27,117,324 downwards.
ACAGTGATGCTGAAACTTTATGCATTAATTTTCTTTGTTGTTGTGTATATTTATTTAGCAAACAAGATATGTCAGGAGCTTGGTTGTGGAGATGTTCATTACATTCCCAAGCCTGGAATGTTCAAAGAACAACAGAGCGAACGAAATGTATTGCTTAATTGTGTTGGCAATGAGAAGTTCTCTTGGCAGTGTATGGAGTGGTCAGCCTGCCCGGAGCGAGCCAGTGTGATCTGCAGCAGTGAGTGTATACTATTATTAAACAGCTCTATGGAGTATGTTGTTCTGATTGGGGTAAATGAAATGGTGCTGAAACCGCTCCTGGGTGATACAATACTTCTCAGTATTTCCATGTTTGGTGTGAGAGGTAAAATGCACATTTACACAGAAATACTTGTATTACACAGATCACACGAGGTTCAGTCTACGAGATGGCAGCAATGCTTGCTCTGGGTTGGTGCAAGAGAAAACTGTGAAACAAAAATCATGGAATCCTGTTCAGTCAGCAAATGTGAAGCCTGAAGTCATCTGTCCGCAACTGAACTGTGGTTCTACTGGAAACTTTACAAAAGGAACTGACATACTGACCTGCTCAGGTGATGCTGAGTTTCTTGCTTTAAATAATATTACATCAGTAAATATAAGTAATTATTATTAAAAGATTTCATATGTTAATAATAACTAGGTTATCTCTATCTCAAGTTAAATGAATATGTTTTAATGTGTGTTGAAATTTAGCATTATTATTATTATTATTATTATTATTACAGTATTATTATTACATTGTGTGTTGAAATCACAAGTTCAAAGTTAAACTAATGTGAAAATAATTCCTGGAGTATCTATATTTATTTTATATATTTATTATATTTATGTACATGTATTGTGGTATAGAACATAAATTGATTATTAAACAAACCTTATTTAAAAATATAATTTTTTTTAATAATGCATCACATGACCAAAATCAAGTGCTTTTTATGCGTAGATATACAATACAGACAACTTCATTTGAAAATGATGTTTAATAGTAATAATAATGACATTTATTTTTACAATTTATTTATTTAATAAAAAAGACATCCTTCTGTCACAGAATATTTGCAGAATTCTTTTTTTGTTTTTTGTTTTTTACGTCTAGTTTAACATATTTATTCTTATCTTATAAAACTTTAATTATAACTACACATTTTTTAATACAATGTATTAGATTTTTTTTTTCCTTTTTTATAAGGCATTGTAACAATTACATTTGCTGTGTTCACAGACCGCGTGAAACTCCACAATTTCACAGCAGAGTGTTTTGGAGATGTTTCCATTGATGTGAATGGTAGTAACTATGAAGTGTGCTACAGTGATCAGGATTTAATTCAGTCCCGTAAAAAGATGGGGGCGGTGGTCTGTCGAGAGCTTGGCTGTGGTGAGATAGTGCTCGTGGAACAGGGCTCCAAAACTTCTAATGGTTTTCTGAGTAATGTTGTTTGTCAGGGCGATGAACGGTCACTGTGGCATTGTCTGGCAATTCATGAGAAAAAAACATGCACGGGAACCAAAGTTATATGTTCAGGTAACTAAGACGGCTTTGCAGGTAATTATAGTGAACTCAGAATCTAGGACAACCAGAATCACCCATAACTGATAAACTCTATGTCATATCAATCTTTTTTTTTTTTTTTTACTATAAACGGCAGGCAGCTTGGATGTGCGTTTGAGTGACGGTCTGGGTCGCTGTTCTGGACGTGTAGAGGTGAAATGGGAAGGCTCATGGAGGCCCATTATCTCTGAAAGGAACACTATGAATTCAGACATGGTGTGTCAACATCTAAACTGTGGTGCATCCTCAAAAATAAATAGACAACTTTTCACTGAAGGGGAAAAGACACTGCAATGGCTGTGGGATGTCCGGTGTGGAATCTCTTCAGCAAAGCTCCATGAGTGTTTCGAGAATACTGGCTTGAGGACACCACTTCAATCCGAGAAAAATATAGAAATCATTTGCCAAAGTAAGACAATATAATACACACCAGTCATACTGCTCAAAAGTTTGGAATACTAAAAATTTCATTATGTTTTTTTTTTAAAGAAGTCTCTTATTGAGGTTACATTTATTTGATAAAGTAAATAAGTGTTTTCTATTTGAATATGTAATTTATTTCTATAGTGGCATAGCTGAAATTTCAACATCATTACTCCGGTCTTCAGTGTCACGTGATCCTTCAGAGATCATTCTAATAAGATGATTTTCTCCTCAAGAAACATTTCTTCTTCTTCTTCTTCTTCTTCTTCTTCTTCTTGATATTAATCTTAAAAACATTTGTGCTGTTTTTTTTAAATAATAAAAAAATAAAAAATTAAAGGAATAAATTACATTTTAAAATATATTCAAGTAGGAAAGCTATTTTAAATTGCAATAACAAATATTTCACAATATTATTGTTGTACTGTATTTTATAATAAACACATCTTTGAGCATAATAAACTTATTTCTAAAACATCTTAATTGTTCCAAAAGTTTAACCTGTAATGTAATATAATACCAATCATGTTTGGATGTTTAGTTATGTTTGATGTTAAGCTTTTTTTTTTTTTACATAATTTTTAACATGCTTTCCATGATTCCAGTAGTTTTTAGTTTTGCTTATTTAGTAAAAAGTCTAAGGTGTTACTCTGATTATATTGCCTGTGCAACATGCAGTAACCACAAATCCATTTTATTTGTTCTCAGAGGAAGAACTGAAGTTCTTTGAAGGCGATTCTCCATGCAAGGGAAAAGTGCTCATCAAGCAATTTGATGGTAAGACTGTCTGGCTGTCTGCAAAACCAGAGGAAGAGAATAAGAAAAAAGCCAATGACACATGCAAAGCAATGCAGTGTGGAACTCTGCTCTCCTTTGAACCGGAGCAAAACACCAAAGATGCCAAAGTCACATGTTCAGGTACAGTACATGTGTCACCAGAATTGCCTTATTGTTTTTAACTTACTCTTATAAAAGTATAATTTTTTTTTAGGTTTAATTATTTTAAATGATATAAACTAAATAACATGATTTTTGGAAATTTTGTGCCAACTTAATTTAATTACTCTACCTAATATATTTATACTTGAATTTTGCATAATTAATTTGTATTAAAACCACATAAATCAATTTTGTTGACATAACTAACTGGGTAGTGGATCTTTAGTTCCCAGAATGCTTAGCAAGGGACTGCATTAGAAGAGTAAATGTTTAATATTCAGTAATGTTGGACATTTAGAGGAGTTTCTGTAATGATTTTGAATTTTGTTGTTATCATTGTGTGAAAGAGTGTTGTCTGTGCTTAGGCTGTGGGCACTCATTGAGTAATTGCAATTGCAAAGTCAGTACTTTTCTAATTTGTATATATGCATTGTGCATCATGATAAATGCAATAGATTGTTTAAACATAAGAAAATTAAATAAACCTCATTAAATTAATATACCAGTATATAAAAAATTTGGTCCCATATAAAAATTTAGTTTTACAAACCTAAACCACTTAAATTGTGTTCTAAAAACTAAATAGATTAATTTTAAATGAATTGAATTAAATTGTGTGTATAAACGTTCTTCAATGGCATTGAGGGTAGTGAATTATTTTTTGTTTGTTTTTTAATTTTTTGAGTAGTATATAACCCCAATTTCCTGAAAACGTATTATCTTCTGCTAAGATGCATGTAGTTTTATTTTTCTAGAAGGCCAAAAGTTACATAGTGTAGCTTTAACAGTTCTGTGTGTAAAATGCTTGTATTCTTACTGATGTCACATGTAGGGTCAAAGACAGAGGAGCCTCGAGTGGCACTTCAAAACTCGTTTGGAGAAAAATGCTGGGGAATGGTGAAGGTCTGTGGAGATGGCAAGTGTGGAGGGGTTTGCAGCAACACTTGGAGAACAGATGAAGACTCCAAAATGATCTGTGGGAACCTGGGCTGTGGAAATCCAATTCAAGCCCAGTTACCACTTCAGATAAATAATCTACCTGCCACTTACAGTAGTGTGTACTGCTCAGAAAATGTACAAAATATGACCATGTGCAATTTTATTCCAAACAAAAACCCCACCTGCAAATCCCTAGCCCACGTGATATGCAGAGGTAATGTAAACAGTCGCTTCATTCAAGACCAAAACTTCACGTTAACTCCTGCTTTATTTATCAGAACTTTGGGCTTGTCACAGTCAAAATTGTTCAGGCTTAGAATGTGTTCTGTTCCATGTTTTACACATACTTTAGTTTGGGTTTGAATTAAAGGTCCCCTGAAGTGCCTTGAAACACACAGCATAACTGTATGTGGTGACATAATTTCAACTGAAACAGGAAGAGAGGGCAGGACATATAGAGCAGCCCCGCCCCTTTTTAAAATAGCCAATAGCTTTGGTTTATATCTGCAAAAATCTTGACTCTGCTTTATATATGACGACTAATAGATTACCCCCTAGATTCAATATGAAACTCTTAGTAAAACAAAATAGTGTTCATAATAATGCTGAGGCTGTATAGTTGTAAAGGTTTGTTATATATGCAGACTTGCGGATATGATCCGCTCCGAGCGATCACGTCTCTGGATCGGAGCCAAAGTCCAGATCAGACTGTGTGTGCTACCGCGGTTTGCATGAAATAATGTGAAACCAGACCTCATTTGCCCCAATCGAAAGAATATTTACACTGTTTAAATCGTTCTCTATTACCTACATTGTGCACTAGGAGCCATTCACTGTACTGGAAATACTACACTGTGAACAAGTGACCGATTTCAGCCGGTGCTTCACAGTCTATCTGTAGTGCAGGGGCGGGCGCTTCGGATTCTAGAGAGCATTTGATTGATCAGAAGTACAATGTGACGTCAAAAAAGTCGTTGAGCCGTTTTGGCGGAAATGACGAACTGCAAACTTTGAATGCTTATATCCTTAGGATAGTGTTATTATTTGCATATTTAAAATTTTACATTATTGATTTAACAAATTACAGCACATTGTGAACATGTAGAGAAGAGTGGGGGAAACCAAGGACTGTGCAATTCCTTTCTGTGGAACAAAAAATTTAATGTGTTCAGAAAAGTGTTCATCATTTTAGTGACCATGCTATCAATTATAAACAAAGTATGAAAAATATAGAGAGTTTTCATATGTTATTATAGATTTTTAACAAAAAATTAATTTTGTACCAAGAGGCTGTTTTACCACATCTATGGGGCAAAAGGCCCCCCATATCTGACAAAGCAATTTGCTATAAACAATTACAGCAAAATCAGACAGTTTTTGCTTAAATAATCAATAATAATGAATTACAAAATTAAAGAAACTATTTGAAACTATTTTGTTAGCTGATGCTAACTGGCTAGATAACTAGCTACCAGAGGCAAAACTTGAGGTCATTTTTTAATATAAAATGCAAATATTTTAAATCAACCAGCTAGTTAGAATACATCTGATGGAAAAATAAAGGATTTGATGTTCAGAACAGAATAAATACAGTAATTGCTCATTGCCAACTGGGGGCCTTTTACTCCACAGACTATGATTTGTTTTTAAATGATGTAATTCTGAAAATATAATTATATTTTTAAGAAATAACACGTACTCTCTATGAAACTAAACTGTGTGTGAAAGTTTTTCGACAGTACAGAGCACATTAATATTTCATATGTCAACTGTTGTTTAGTTTAAGACTGCTTGTCAAAAGATGCTCTTTACCCTTTCTACAGAATTATAAGTGTGACATATTGTCAAACCCAAGACTAAAATGGGAATAGTTCCAACAAAAATTAAAATTTGCTGAAAATGTACTCACCCTCAGGCCCTCAAAGATGTAGATGAGTTTGTTTCTTCATAAAAATCACTTGCTCACCATTGGATCCTCTGCAGAGAATGGGTGCCGTCAGAATGAGAACTGATAAAAACAACTGATAAAAACATCACAATAATCCATAGCACCCATTCACCCATTCATGCAGAGGATCCATTGGTGATGTAATACAACATTTCTTCAAAATGTCTTTTTACTTCAGTTTGCAAATTGCAAAAGTATGCCAAATACTGTATTAAAAAGATTTTTTTATCACCAGGGTACGATCACATCTCTCCCATTTTGGCCTCTTTGAGTTGGTTACCCATTCAAGCCAGAGTTGATTTTAAACTTTTAATTTTTGCTAAATGGATTAGCTCCATAATATTTATCTGAGCTCCTTCAGGTCTATAAGCCACTTAGATGTTTAAGGTCTGCAGACAAAGGGGCTTTGCTTGTTCCGAGGACGAAATTTAAGAAATTGGGGTGAAAGGGCCTTTGCTGTAGCTACCCCTAAATTATGGAACAACCTACCACTTAATCTCAGATCTGCTCCTACATTAGGCATATTTAAAAGTCGCTTAAAAATCCACTTCCTCTCTATAGCCTTTGCGAGTGTAGAAGGTTGAGTCTTATTGCTTTTGTGGTTTTGTGTTGTTGTTTTATAATGTGATTTTTCCCTTACCAAAATGTTTTATTAATGTCTGTATAGCACTTTGGTGCAACTCCTTGTTGTTTGAATATTGCTTTAGAAAAAAAAGAAATTAAATTAAACATTTATTTGACACACTCTTCACAGACAGCATCAAAGCTAGACTGGATGATCCAAGAGACAAATGCGCTGGAAAAGCGTCACTGTTTTACACTGGGAAGTGGACACCCATCTGTAAAGACAGTCTTGATACAAATCTTAAAAATTTAATCTGCAAGGAACTATTTTGTGGCAAGAGCATAAATGACCAACATGATTGGATTTCACAAGAAGAATCTAAATCTACAGGACTATCAAGAATTAAATGTCTGGATAATGCCAACTCTGTTTCCAAATGTGACCTCAAAGAGGTTTCAGAGAAAGAATGTATCGTTGGCTATCTGAAATGCACAGGTACTCACTGTTTTTTTTGTATCCCTTTGAAAACAAAAGGTACGAACACTTTAGCCAAAGTTAGTTAGCATGTTGTCATAACAGATGCATATGAACAAGGTGACTAGATGTCTATCTGAATGTGATAATAATCATAACAGCCCATGACTTGAGTAACAACCTGAAGTAATCATAAGTCAAATGTGCTTTGCCTTTGGGTTTTCATGATTAGCACATGAAGAACCAATTATTTTAGAGATAAATTATGTAATAATGTCATCTTTGCCAAGAAGGTTGGTTAGGTTCTCCATTGCAGTCAGACAAGTCACCTATATATAATTAAACTTTTTTTTAAAGTAGTTGTCAGATGCGTAGGGGAATTTTTACCACATTCTCTAGATGAAGTGTGTAGTTTCTGCAAGTCCTCTTACCTTTGACCTCTGCTCCTGCACATGTGATACAAGGTTTTTGATATTTCTGCTCTTTATGTAACAGAATGGAAACGATTGCTCCTCTATAATAAGGAAGGCGAATGCAGTGGTCCAGTATATGCTCTGCGTGATAGGAAAACACCCACTCCAGTCAGCACAAGTGGATGGGGCAGAGAGGAAGGACAAAAGCTGTGCGAGTATCTACAGTGTGGAAATTTCATATCAAGCATCCCTAAAGACACAAACACAAACGAGTGGTGGAACAAGACCTATAAATGCTCAGGGAAGAAGAATATTTGGGAATGCGAGAGCAATGATCAGCCCGCTCAGAATCAACAGCAGTTAAACATCCAGTGTGACCGTAGGAATGATCTCTTTCTTCCTTTTGTTAGCATCCCTAACACTTTTTTTTATTATTTCAGTCAGTTGCCAAGACAATATTTATTATTCTCATTGTTTAACTTGTACTCTATTAAACCATAAATTTTTGTAAAAATGCACCTCAGGGCAACTAAAATCCCACATACACATATAGTTTAATAACAAGTTGAGTAGTGGAGTAAATAGTGGAGAAACACTTATTTATTTGTTGCAAATTAATTATACATTTATATGGAGACATATCAAGAAGCTTTACTAGTTTTTGGAACTAATATAATAAAACAATAAATAATTAAATAAAAAATCATATAAATAAATATTTTTATTTAATAAATTAACTCTAAATTAACTTATTATTTTTACAGAAACATTAATAGAAAAACACGTCTTTTCCCAGAATGTTAAAATTGACCCTAACAACATGGCAGCATTTTAATCATTTATTTTAATATCCTTGGTTGCAGTTCAGTCATTCTCTTATAATATCCTGAAGTGAAACAAACAGGAGTCAGTTCTTAAATGATGAATTTTTCTCAACCCTGCACAAAGAGTAATACTTGACTCACATTACAGAAATATCTGATTGTCTGATTTCACTCCTCTCCAGGTAAACCTCCAAAAATGATGCTCTCAGACAACTGCACAGGCGAGGTGCTCATAGATAAAGAGCATGTTTGTGCTTCCCGGTGGGATGCTGGGATGTCCAACAAGTTATGTGACAGCCTCAATTGTGGTAAGGCACTCTACAGCTGGACCACAGAGTCCAGAGAAAAAAATACCTGGCATTTCAGCTGCACAGGCATAGAGACATCGGTGTGGCAGTGTGGCTCTAGAAAAGACAGCTGTAAGAACATCCTCTCTGTGGCCTGCAAAGGTGAGTCATACATGTATTTCTGGACTGTAATTAAGACTGTTACTGTAGTTAAATAATGAATAGATGTTGAAATTTTAAACATTTCATAAGTTTTTGTGGATGTTAGTCCATTTCATGTTTGCTCATATGCATGTGTCCTCCTAGTTCATGTTCGCAGATAGATGCACTTTGTGAAATATTAAAAAGATTAGTCATATTAGTCATATATCACATTAGTCATAAGCTGTGCTTTACTTTCAGTGACCGAAGTTATATTTGTATTGCAGATAGTGTTGAATTCAGCTCTACTGAGAAGTGTGGTGGGAAGCTTGTGATCAAGTATCAAGGGCGATGGGAATATGTCTGTGGAAAACTGACCACGAATGATAACAAGAAGTTTTGTGATGTGCTTAAGTGCAACGATAGTCGAGAATTGCTGGAAGAACAGATAATAGAAAAAGAAATAAAGGTGAAAATTGATTGCCCAGAAACCCATTACAACATTTTTCAGTGCATGCACCATCTTAAAAACGATAAATGCACTCATGGACCTGCTGAAATCAATTGTGGTAAGGTATAAAAAAAACACAGATGCCATACACTTTAATATAAGAAAATCATTTTTTATTGTTCTGGGAATTGTTTTGCTGCTGCTTGCCTTCTTGCATGAAGTTAAGTAGCTGTGAGTTTACTTTAATAAAGATCCATGAACATTCTAACCTGTGAAACTGTTTCATTAAAACTGCAGGAATTACTCCAAATACTGAAGGTTATACTACAAAAACTGCAGGTTATACTCCCCAAACTGCAGGTTATACTCCAAAAGGAGGTAATTCTTCAGTGGGTCTGATATTGGGTCTGTTAGGAGCTGTGCTGGGGTTGCTGATTTTGTTTTTAATGTGGAGAAATCGGAAACGACTACTTTTAGCCTGTGAGTATCACTTGGACCATGCAGAAAGACATTGTTCTGATTTACAAATAAACATTATTTTTTCATAATGAAGTTACACAGCGATATTTGAAGGGTCTTCGTGTTTTTAACCTGTTGGTGGCAGTGTTTCCCACTCCTTGTCTCACTACACACACTACACATCAAATAATAACCGGTAGAATTAATAGAAGCGTAATTTTCTACTGTTTCTGTTTTTGCAGTAAGATATTACAGAAGTAAAAATGGCAAAGACGTCAACCCGGATGTGAATGAAATGGATAAGATGGATACAGAGGACAAAGGTATACTGTACAATTTAATTATTATTACTTTGAACATTGTAAATATCAAGACATAAGCAAATGCTTTCCTTAATTTCAAAATGTTATTATTATTATTTATGTGTCAGGCAGGCGTATATATATATATATATATATATATATATATATATATATATATATATATATATATATATACACATATAATTTTTGTATTTTTTTTTTTTTTTTTTAGGTTTTTCTGAAGAAAAGGCATTGTTTTTAGATAATGATGACTACCAGGATGTGGATTCTCTCATGGACAAGTCAGGTGAGATATTCAAATATTAGTCTTATAACAGCAGGTAATTTTTAATTGTCAGTTTCTTTCATTTCAACACAATGTATGTCAGTCAATCCATCTATTACTTAATCTGTTGAGTTTAGTTTTGTTGACTGACTGCCTGCACATTTATCCATCCAAATAAATAAACTAATACTATACAAAGTAAAAGTAAACCATAAAATAATTCTGTTAATCTCGACAAATTTTAATCAACAAAAACGGATGATTTTTATTTATTTATTTATTTATTTATTTATTTATTTATTGTTTTTTTATTTTATGTTTGATAAACTAAAATATCATGTAAAATAAGTATGTGATTTTTACAACCAAAGATTCATATATAAATAAAGATAAATAAAATCATATATATATATATATATATATATATATATATATATATATATATATATATATATATATATATATATATATTCATGAAAGAATAAATCATGTTTGGTGCAGGAGAGGAGGATGAAGATGACAGAAAGAGGGATTCTTCTGGGACAGAATATGATGACATTGAGGGACAAGCCAAAGAAATCTCTCCTTCTCAAACCCACCATGATGAAGACCTCGACATACCTCTCCTTCCCAAGAGACCCGAGAACATTCTTGGTACATCACTCAAATTTACACCTCACTGTATGTGTGTGTGTGTGTGTGTGCCTTTATGGAAATGGTGCTGACCTTTTCCTTTGTGGTATCATCAGATCAGGACACCTATGAAGTGGAGACAGAGAAACAGGAGGACTATGACGATGTCATATCTGTCGAGGCTACAGCCAATGAAAATGCAGGCATGACAGGCACACGAGCACATGTAGATGTAGACGTGGATGAAGGTGCAGATTCAGATTTAGAAGCTGGTCTATTTGCAAATGCTGATGCAGATTTGTTGACCACAGAAGTAGAAGTTCACGCTCAAGCAGAGTAATAAAGCAGCCACGAGACCAAATTGTTCTTTTAAGTTAATATTAATAAGAGATAAGATTGTATGTTCTCATAACAGTAGAATATTAAAGGGATAGTTCACCCAAAAATCTAAATTATGTCATTAATAACTCACCCTCATGTCGTTCCAAACCCGTGAGACCTCCGTTTATCTTTGGAACACTGTTTAAGGTATTTTAGATTTAGTCCGAGAGCTTTCTGTCCCTCCATTGAAACTGTGTGTACGGTATACTGTCCATGTCCAGAAAGGTAAGAAAAACATCATCAAAGTAGTCCATGTGACATCAGAGGGTCAGTTAGAATTTTTTGAAGCATCGAAAATACATTTTGGTCCAAAAATAGCAAAAACTATGACTTTATTCAGCATTGTCTTCTCTTCCGAGTCTGTTGTGAGAGAGTTCATAACAAAGCAGTTTGTGATATCCGGTTCACGAACGAATCATTCGATGTAACCGGATCTTTTTGAACCAGTTCACCAAATCGAACTGAATCGTTTTAAACGGTTCACGTCTCCAATAAGCATTAATCCACAAATGACTTAAGCTGTTAACTTTTTTAATGTGGCTGACACTCCCTCTGAGTTCAAACAAACCAATATCCCGGAGTAATTCATTTACTCAAACAGTACACTGACTGAACTGCTGTGAAGAGAGAACTGAAGATGAACACAGAGCTGAGCCATATAACGAACAAAAGACTGAGTCGTTCTCGAGTCAAGAACCGTTTCTGTCAGACGCATCCGATTCGTGAACCGAGGAGCTGATGATACTGCGCATGTGTGATTCAGTGTGAAGCAGACTGACACACAGAGCGTCTGAACTGAACTGGTTCTTTTGGTGATTGATTCTGAACTGATTCTGTGCTAATTTTATGAGCGCGGGTAAACCGAAGGCTTGAATCAAGGGCAATCATTGCCAATGACGCCATTAGGATGAGCGCAAAAGAACCGGTGAACCGTTTTCTTCAACCTTTTTATTGAATCGAACTGTCCGAAAGAAGTACTGGTGATCCGAAAACCAATGCAACCGGTTCTTGACTCGAGAACGACTCATTCTTTTGTTCGTTATCTGGCTCGGCTCGGCTCGGTGTTCATCTTCAGTTCTCTCTTCACAGCAGTTCAGTCAGAGTACTGTTTGAGTAAATGAAATACTCCGGGATATTGGTTTTTTGAACTCCGAGGGAGTGTCAGCCACATTAAAACAGCTTAAGTCATTTATGGATTAATGCGTATTGGAGACGCAAGCCGTTTCAAACAATTCAGTTCGATTTGGTGAACTGGTTCAAAAAGATCCGGTTACATTGAATGATTCGTTTGCGAACCGGATATTAAGGCTATTCGATTCCACAATTTTTGAATTCCAAGAATCGATTCCTCACTGTTGTTTTCGATTCTTTTCCAATTTTTTATTTATTTTTTTTTTTTTTATTTATTTAAAAAAAAAATGACGATACGAAAATGTTAGTTTTTTCAGCTTTGCCCATGAAATTAGCCAGCTCAGCAGGGACATGCGTTTGTCGCATGAATTAAATAAGACATGAAGTGTCTAAAATAAATGTGTACAGTTCAGCTGAATGATGAAGTTTACTTTGTATACTTTGCACAATATTAACAAACTGTACACTGAAACAAAATAACCAGAACATTTATGACTGATAGAGCTTATGGTTTATCTGTCAATCAGATTTGCTGAACTGTGCTTCTGAAACGGAAGGCTAATCCTAAAATTCAATTGATCAGTACTGACTCTTTTTATTTCTGTTTATTTTTGTGAATTTAAATGTGTGTAGCCTTTGTCGGATGTAGAGACTCCCATGGATAATTCCAACCTTTGAAATCGACTCTCGACTCCCAATGCCTCGGAATCGAGGAATCGATTATTGTTGGAATCGATTCCCAGCCCTACCGGATATCACTACACTGTTGTGTTTTGAACTCTCACAACAGACACGAAGAGAAGACAATGCTGAATAAAGTCATAGTTTTTGCTATTTTTGGACCAAAATGTATTTTCGATGCTTCAAAAAATTCTAACTGACCCTCTGATGTCACATGGACTACTTTGATGATGTTTTTCTTACCTTTCTGGACATGGACAGTATACCGTACACACAGTTTCAATGGAGGGACTGAGAGCTCTCGGACTAAATCTAAAATATCTTAAACTCTGTTCCGAAGATAAACTGAGGTCTCATTGGTTTGGAACGACATGAGTTATTAATGACATAATTTAGATTTTTTGGTTAACTATCCCTTTAAGAAGAAAATATGGATAAACCAATGCTGTTTAATGATGCCAACTCTCAAGATTTCTCTCAAGATGTATAAAAGAAGGGAGACATACACAAAACTGATTTGGAAAAATATTTAATTATTGTCACAAAAGTGTATGAACTGCAGAAAAGAGCAAATTTTTGTGCTGACAAACCAGTCAAACTTTTTTGTAATTCTTAAGGTTTTGATGTGTAGTTTTGATCTGTTTGCTTCTGCTTTGCTTGATTTGTTTTTCAGTCTGTTAAAGCTCATGAGCAGGCCCACATGAACTCAGCAGAAAACCTTGAAATTCAAACGTAATAATACAGTAGGTTATCGTTATCTTGTTCATTTGATATGGTAATATATTTTAAAAATGTACAAGATCAATGCTTATAAAATTTCCAAAGCCAGGTACAGTAACACTTTGCTATCACAAACAGGAGGCCAGAGTTCACTTGGTTCACCCCGCAGCTAAAATTTGCTGAATTTTTCCAACCCGAGTTTGGACACTACAGATTAAAAAAAATAAATAAAAAAAAGCATTATGTCACTTCACCAATGGATCCTCTGCTGTGAATGAATGCCATCAGAATCCACAAGTAATCCAACGACTCCATCATTTAATGTCTTCTGAAGTGACAAGATTTGTGTTTATAAGAAACAAATCCATCAAGACCTTTTTAACTTAATTTTTTTTTTTTTTATCTTTGCTTGATCTGATTCAAACAAGATGACTTTCACAGTGGAAATAATAAATATTATGGATAGAGGATTTGTATTTTAGCTGGAAGCAGCAGTTTGAAGTTAAAAACATCTTGATGGATATGTTTCCTGACTGGATTAATTGTGGGTCATTGTGATGTTTTTATCAGCTGTTTGGACTCTCATTCTGACGTCACCCATTCACTGCAGAGGAATTATTGGTGAGCAAATTATACTAAATTTCTCCAGATCTGTTCCCATGAAGAAACAAACTCATCTACTTCTTCGATGGCCTGAGAGTGAGTACATTTTTAGCAAATTTTAATTTTGGGGTGAACTATTCCTTTAATACACAATGTATATATGGACAGATAAATGTTCAGCTGTCCATTTAGTTTCCATTCATCTTCTGGATCAATAATTAGACAAATGTTAGCATGAAAAAAAAAATAGTTATGCAAAAAAATCAATTCTTCTGTAACCACTAGTTTCTTAAATGTTGCATAAAATAACTGAAAAAATGTTAAGATAATGCTCACCAAAAGTGAAAACCTACTCTAGGTGCTATTTTGGCACAAAAAAAAAAAAAAAAAAAAAACGTATATTTTACTAACCGTGGCCTACTCATGAGCAAGTGTATTCATTTTTTTAAAGAGATGTTACTTATTTTAAAAGGAATTATAGTTTTACACAATTTTACAATAAGAATCTTATTTTCTATTTTTGTATATACAGTATAAAGTATTAAGATAAAAACAAATGATAGATTGTTTAGAAATTGTGCAGAAATTTTGTTTGATCTGCCTTTTTTTGGCTTGGTTTGAATGATTTCATATTAAAGTAATTGATGGCTTTGACTCTTTTGTACACTATTATGACAGTTAAAGGTGCCCGTTTCATGTATCTCAGTAAATCTCAGAAGAGCTGGAGGTGAAACCGTGTCAGTGGAGTCATGCTCTGGTGCTGTGTGTTAAACTGTATTGTTCTATAACACCTATAGTTTGATTCACAGCTCAAGAGTTAGCTCTCCTTGCTTCATCAGGAATTCTCCTTCTAATTGCATGCATGTCTGATTACATTTTGCATTTACTCAAACATGGCCAGCTTTAAACACAGTAACAGCTGCCGTGTACTATAACTAGTAGTACTAGTGTTACTGTATTTTGGTGACGTCTTTCTGTGGCCGGGGAAGTTCACATGTCATCTGGTTTACTCTGGGGGACTCGTTTGTAAGTAGTTTGTGTAAACAGAACATGTTTTTTATTTTTTTATTTTTTAAGAGAACTAACCGTGTGTCTTTAGGGGCCAGAATCTTTGAATAGAACATACATTCCAAAATTCAAATGAGGATTATCCAATTTAACATTCACTACAGTTCCATGAAGAGCTTTTTAATCACCGTCTGTTTAAAAAGATTAAATGTGGCTGATTGTGCTGATTTTAACTAATGAATGTGATGCTGAACTGAACTGTTTCCCCATTTAAATCATGGGTGGACATTTTTGTCTTTTGTTTATATTGTTGTTTTGACCTTGTATAACTTATTCTAGCAGTTGGTTTGCTAAAGTGAGAGCTGGAATAACCTTCGCAAACATGCCTGTGGATTTCTGATATAAGAAGTTGTTGGCAGTGAGATTGTGATTTTCCATAACAGCAAAGATTTATTAGCAGTACTGCTGCATGAGCCGCTGGCAGGAACACAGAGCCCATCGGTTCCTCAGCCCTCAATTCATGGCATCTGCTCCTCAAAGCATTGTGGGATACTGGACAGAGTGAATTAATGGTATATGGTTACAAGTCATAATCGATTTAGATTTTTACACATTATATGACAAATTGTTATTTGCTGGAGCTCTTAAATGTGACAACAAATATTTAATAAGATGTCATATACTGTATAAAATTTGTATAAAATATAAAACTAAAAATAAAATAAAAACATAACAAATTTAACTAATGTAAACATTCATAAATACAGGAGAAATTGTTTCTGTAGTTTTAAACAAATTTCTATTTTGTTTTCTATTTAAATATATTTGAAAATGCAAAAATGAATTTTCAGCATCATTACTGCAGTCGTCAGTGTCACGTCATCCTTCAGAAATACTTCTAATATGCTGATCAAGAAACATTTATTATTATTATCAATGTTAAAAACAGTTGTGCTGCTTCATATGTTTGTAGAAACAGTGATTTTTTTCAGGACTGTGAGGAATAGAAACTTTAAAAGAACTTTAATTTAAAATTAAATATATTACAAAAGTCTTCACTGTCACTTTATCCTTGCTACATAACAGTTTTTTTTAAAAGAAAGAAACATGCTGACACCAAAATAGAAAAAAAAGTACTGACCCCAAACACATACACACATGCACAATATTTCAATTCAATGCACAATCCAGAAACATATTTCCAAAAAGATAGATAGAAGATTAAATCTAATCTAAAACGAAATCTGAGTGAGGTACTTTTTGATACATTTGCATAAAAACAATTTTAAAACTTAAAAATTTAGCTAGAGTATATGATTTACTTTCTGATGCATTTATGGGAAAAAATATAGACGTATAACAGAGTTGTGACTGGTTTTACTACGGCCACTGTGGTGTATTTTAGTGTCATCGTAAAATACATAAAAGTCAAGTTGTCGAGTCTGTCAACAAAGTCCCAAAGCTCAATGAGCATTTTCAACATATGTTGCATGACGTTTAGTTTAAAGCACTAAAATCAGATCTGATCTGAGAAATGAAATGATCTGAGTGGCATTTATTGAATATATCAGGCAATTAGAGCCTCATATTCATGCAGCACAGAGTGATGACTTCATTTCCATTCTAGCAGGTGTCAGAGTTCCAGGAACTGACACTGTACCAACATGTTTACTAGTGTTGTTGCTCTAATGGCCACAAAAAAAAGGTATTCAGACACTTAAAATGTCTGGATGCATATGCAGAATTTAAGAATATGAAACCAAGTGCTCTATTCACTTACTTTTCATCGGTTTTGACCAATGTTGTCGATATTTTAAGTGAACATATGAAGTCAGTTCACCTTAAGTTCACACAAGTGTAGTTCTTTACATTAACTGGCAACCATAAAGTGTCCTGTTTCCACAAAGTGACCAGTAAAATGACTATTATTGTTTTGTACACTTTGTTAAAAGAATCTGGCTTAAAGTAACAACCGAAACAGATTATGAGTCATTGCTGAGGAGTCGAGCTTCAGTGAAAGCTGTTAAACCCTTTACCCCATGATGGGCTTTTGGCTGCCTTAGAGGATTTAGTAATGAGGCCTTTGATTGGAGCAGCTCATAGGGACTACGGTAACATGATCCCGGTTAGTGTAACGCTCTAAACTTGCTGCAAAGTGAAGGGAGCTGCTGGGCTCAGAACTGCTGTCAAATCACCAGTGTGACGACACCCCACCGGGACGGTTTCTCTAGAGCCCGGCCTAAACAAACACCAGCCCAATCAATACCACACCAGCTGCAACAGATGCCAGGAGACCTCTGAATGTTCAAAAGAGAAGGTTGCAGTGCTTTCGGTGTTTGTATGTAATAAATTACTAGGGTTACAAGCAAAGGCCAACAGTGACTTGGAAGCGATTTCAAAGCACATTTTGACACTATACTATCTACAGTATGTATGTGTCTTAAAGAACATTAGATTTGTGTAATGAAGTTTGGAAGGAGCTTGTTTGTTTGATCCACTGAATCATATTTATACCATAAGCAGCTGCTCACCTCACTCCAGCAAGTCCGCCTTTATTTTTAAACACATGTATCATATATTCTTATTATTTATTTATTTTTCTTTCTTTAGTCAAGTAGTCAAGTTTAGTATAGCGCTCTGTGCTCATCTGTTATGAGCAGCATGCCAAATCTATTTGTGACCCTGGACCACAAAACCAGTCATAAGGGTATTTTTTGTTTGTTTTTTTAGATTTGCAACTATTTAATAATCAAAAGAATCTAAATACGGAGAAAATCCCCTTTAAAGATGTCCAAATTAAGTTCTTAGTAATGCATATTACTAATCAAAAATTAAGTTTTGATATACTTTACAATAGGAAATTTACAAAATATGTTAATAGAACATGATCTTTATTTAATATCCTAATGATTTTTTTGCCATAAAAGAAAAATCAATCATTTTGACCCATACAATGTATTTTTGGCTATCACTACAATATACCCCAGCAACTTAAGGTTTTGTGGTTCAGGATAAAAAAAAATTCTGTCAAGCCAGAGAATTATATGAAGAAGTGAATCAATTAGTTGGTTTGACATTTAAAGCAGAAAATGACCAGTACATCTTCCAGTAAATTTACGGATATTTCCTTTAGCACTAAACACTAATGCAATGCATAGTTCAAAATATGGGTAAAACACCTGTCAAAAATCAATACGGAAAATGTACAGCCGTGTTCCACATGTACATACTAGATACTTATTAAAGTAATTACAATAACTGGGTGATAGAAACCCCGAACATACCCCTAAACCTAACCTTAACTTATTTAGTTATATTACCCAGTACTTTCTTAAATACGTACACTTTAAGTTCACCTAAAGTACATGCACTGTAAAATAAAGTGCAGCTGGAAATTCCTTCATATTAACAGTACACTGAATGAATGAATGAATAACAGTTTACAGCAGCCCTTCTTTTCCATTGTATTTTCTTTTTCCACTATGGAAGTCAACAGGGACCATATGCTCTTTAGTTACCATCATTCTTCAAAATATTTTATTTTCTGTTCAAAAGCTGAAAGAAACTTTTTTTCTGAAAGTATTTTTTTATGGTAAAAGTTCAATTTTTTAATTGGTAAAAATTTGTGTCAATCACTTCCTCAAGCACTAGATTTATCCTTTAATAATGTGTCTTTAATAGTGACATGGTCAAATCATGAGCACACAGCAAACAAGATAGTTGATATTGAAAATATACACATTTGATACAAATATACAAAACATAATACAACAAACGTGGATAAAAATCTTAGTAAAACAAAACAGTAGTTTAAAATGTACCCCTCATCTACATTACAGATATGGAAAAAGTACATATTCTGTGTATTTTTTATGCACTGGACCCTCATTTCTGCTTGAAACAGAAGTGACTGGCAGATCATATAATAATACAATATGGATAATTACTGAAAACCTTATTTTGTGTGGAGGTAAAGGATTGAATGTGCGCGTACAGTAATTGATATCAGAGACAAAGGGCAGGAGATGGTCCACTCCAATAACAATAAAAATGCTGGGTTAAATATGGACAAACCCAGCAATTGGGTTGTTGTCAAACAACAGCTGGGTTAAATTTTTAACCCAACCTTCTGGGCAATAACCCAACCGCTAGGTCAAAAATAACCCAATCGCTGGGTTTGTGCCGAATCGTTGCTAATAAAGAATCACCTGCAAGTGAGTGTGTGGTCTTATGCCTCTTTATGCTACTTTGATGTCTTCTGACCGGCACCTCGGATAACAAAATATGTAAATACAAAATATGTTTTGAGAAAAAGTATAGATATGTGTGTATATACACACACATGAATAAATAAATATTACCTACTTTTTCGTAATTCATATATTTATAAAATATTTTGTATCATAAATTTGATCAGATTGGAGTTTCTGTGCACTTTATGGAATTCTGTACAGCAATAATGTACTTTTTCTCCATCAAAATGTATTCTTATGTAGACAACTAAATATATATTTTAGTTATAAATGTAAGTGCATTACCTTGTGTTTATATATATATATATATATATATATATATATATATATATATATATATATATATATTGTTAATTATAGCATGCCACAATTGCTGTTAATGAAGTATAAATAGTATTTAACCAATAATATTGACCCGCAAATGAGTGTCTTCCTCATAACTTTTTAAGAAATCAACACCTCTAATGATCTAAATTCTTTCCACCAAGCAGCTCTCTGCATTGCAACCAGCACCACATTCTGCTCATTTGTCATATAACACCATCACTGTTCATCACTGTAGCTGCTTCTGCAGGGACTTGGTGTGGATGTGCTGACCTCCCCATTTTCTCCCACCCATCCGTTGGCGTCCTTCGCTCGCACCCAGTCCTTACCCACATAACCTTTGACCTCCCCTACAGAGCACCTCTCACTGGGATCCAGTGCTAACATCCTTCTGAACATCTGCATGCACACAGGTGTAAATCTTTTCCACTGAGATGGCACAGGGGTTTTCTTTGGCGATCTGCGCCAGTCTGCAAATTCCTCGTAGAAATCGTCGCTGTCGTTGCAGCGCTCCCAGGGGAAGAAGCCAGTGAGGATACAGAAAAGAAGCACGGCAAAGGCAAAAGTATCTAGAGTGGGCTCCACGCGGAGCGGAGGGACTGTTACCTCCTTCTGACCTTCCTCCAAGACCATGGCGCACAGCTCTGGAGCCATATACGGCAGCGTGCCCGATATGAAGCGGATGAAGGTTCCTCGTCTCTGGGTGAGGCCGAAGTCGGCCAGTTTGACCCACCGGCATTGGGTGTCCAGCAGCAGAATGTTCTCAGGCTTGATGTCGCGGTGGACCAGACCACGCTGGTGGATGAACTCTAGAGCACAAGAGATCTGAACAGCACAGCGCTTCACTGCACATTCAGGGATGCCCACCTGTAAAAAAAAAATGCATCATTCCATTGTTTGGAGCATGAGAAACAAATTGTGAAAAAAATAAAATTTGTTTATTAATATTTTATGATATTTCCAGTGTAAAGGACACCAGGACTCAGTTAATAAGAAAATTAAAGCAACTCTATAACCAAAACAGTGCTCATTATATTATATAGTGCTCATTTTTTTATATTCAATACATACCAGTACATTTTTTTGTTCAAGGATATTTTGTATATACTTTTTTTAAATATAAAGTTTAATATTATAAATAATATTTTCAATAATATTACAATAATATGTTATAAATAAAAGTCTAATAAAGTAAAAACTTAAATCATACTTTAGTAATAAAATAAGAAAGTATTGAATATCTTAATATATCATATATAAAGCATCTTAAATATAAAAAGTTCAATTACAATTTAATTAAATTACTAACAAATAAACTAACAAAATAAATATATACATACACACTTTTATATATAGTTTACAGTATATATATAGTTTAACCCATCCAAGTGCACACACACACTGTGAACACACACCCAGAGCAGTGTGCCCAGTTAGAATTTGGGGATTCGGTGCCTTGCTCAATGGTCTCATCTCAGTCACAGTATTGAAGGTGGAAAGAGTTCTGGTTTTTCACTCCCCCCCCACCCACAATTCCTGCCGGACCTGATCCATAAGACCATGACTGCACCATAAATGGGCCATTATGCTGAGAAATTTATTTTGGTAACAATAGTCTTGACTATTTAAAAGACTGAACAGCATACTGACACGAATATGTGCAAAATTCTCTCAAGACGACTTCATTGTACAATAAATTCAAATCTAAGGTTGCATGTGTTTAGGAGCCCCTGTGGCATTATTGCCTCTTTAAATCTTTCCAGGCTTCAGTACGTCTGGCTTAAGGTTTCACTGGATATGCTGAAGTAACAGAGACTCATGTGGTGACAGAGAAAAACAGCTGCTCTTCTCTTTTACTCACACATTACACCCTCCAAGATTTCCTGAGAGGACATGTGAACATTACCGAAATATGTCAAGTGTACGTTCTGCTCCAAGTGAACATGCTTAGCGTGTGAACGAGCCTGTAGTACATAGTGGTTCAGGGCAAGTCTGGAGTGACTTGAACAATCTGGAGCTTCATTTTTTATATAGACATTATAAAATAAACTGAAACACTTTTTTTCTCACTGGTTTCTAATAATGTCCTAATGTACTAATAATAGCCAAAAGTAAATATGCATTTATCTGACCTAGGGGTGTCGCCATATACCGGTACTAACGATAACCATGATATTCAAAGCAACAAATATCGATATCGGGGTAATTTATTGTGTGACGATATACCGGTATTAATCGTGATATTCATAGCAACAATTATCGATATTGTGTTAATTTAGTGTGTGACGATATACCGGTATTAGCGATAACTGCAATATTTAAAATGAACAGTTATGATAACTCTTATGATAACACCACATGTAAATACTCCAGTGCCAGTACCTGGTTGAGCTCCCAGGTGGCAGTATTGTGTCTTAACGCTGACACCTGTCACACGAAAAGACGACGCAGCGCTCGCAGCTACTCCGAGGAGAGCCGGTGTCATGAGAAATCGAGTCCCCCCTCGAAATTTGGTCCACTTGGGACCAAGACAGTTGCTGTTTCAAATGCCTGATCAAAAGTTGTTGTGATAGCTTGTTGCATGTCTAATCGAAACTATGGAATGATATTCCAGACTTTATTCAAAAGGAATTGCAAATTGTATTTGCAATTGCGTTTTCAATTTGTAGACGCATAAAATGTGACATAATCCAAACGCAAATGCAAATGGCTCATTACCGTTTGCATTTTCGTTTAAGCGAACACACAGTGTCTGCCAAATTTAAAATGGAAATGCAAAGTCCGTTTGCAATTGTGTTTCCCATATCTTACGAGCTATGAGCCTGTCTAACGCATTCTCATCCCAAGGCATCATATACTGACCCTTTTGACATTTCGTCAACATCCTACGCATATGGCACCCTCTAGCGTCAATATGAGACACAGATTATGGGTTAGGGTTAGGGTTAGGGTTAGGGTTAGACCGCTAGGAGGCGCCTTCTGGCCCATATTTATCTGCGTCTAATATTGACGCTAGAGGGTGCGAAATGTCAAAAGGGTCAGTATATGACGTCTTGGGATGAGAACGGTCTGGCTTGTCATATTTAAATAGCAATATTAATTACCACATTTGCCTTTTCACTCTCTCTGCACTGTGCATGTAAACTGCCAAAACTCAAATGGAATCGCAATTCCTTTTGCATTTGAATTTCCAACGTCTACACGGAAACCTGTCAATCAAGTGACAGGGGTGGGGCCATTTTATTGGGCGTGTTTGCATTGGGAAGTGATGTCACTCACAGTCGACGGTAATAAATAATTATTAATTAATTAGTGTGGACTTTGTCATCTAAATACTTAATAACCAATAAGGTTAGGATGTGTCTTACAAATTACTTCATCTTTTCTATCCTGTGAAGCTTTACTGAAAAAAGATGTTTCCTGATATTGACACTTTATGTTCTTTTTGTGCTGCTGAACACGAATCCATTTTTCATCTCTTCTGGGAATGCACATATACAAGTCTGTTCTGGAAGAATTTTTGTATCTTCGATCATACTAAAATGTACCATGTTTTTACTATGGTAAATATGAGTTAACGATAGTGTTTATAATTAAACCACAGTAGCCACAAATGTACAGTTGTCTGAGACGTTATGAAATGTTCTTTAACATCATGAACCATAAAATGTAGTCAGTGTTCTGCTATGGTTTATTTTCATAATAGGTAAACACAGGTCACAAGTTAACACGGTCACATTTCCTTGATTCAGCAGCTGAATGATGTGACACCGAGAGTCGTGTCTTGAATCTAGAGATCTGGTACTGATTCAGTGTAGATTGGTAGCTCGGTGGTTAGTGACTATTGTCTTGCGGTGTGGTGTGCCGTCTTTTAGCGCGTGTTCGAAACCCGCGCCAACACAGACATACTTTATTTTTATTTTTTTTGTTTATCCTACTTACTTCAGCCGTGAAACGGGCGATCATACTAATAACTTGTAATCTTTACAAGAATATCTGAATCATGCAATGAGCAAGTCTGCATCTATTAAACACTTAATATCGTGTCAGTTTGTGCTTTCAGAATCGCCGAATCTGCTGCCGTCGTTCCAGCACATCTGCAGCGGAGACCTGAACCAGGATGTTGGTCACCAGATAACACGGTAACCAGTTAAACCGTAAGATTACTGGAACACCGGAAGATTAGGCAAATAGACTGGTGACGTAGGTCTGCACGCGTTTCTCAATACAAAGTACGCTGATTTCGGACTTGCATCCTCAGTAGTTCAGACTTTGTGCATTCGACTCGGGAGTGTGATGTCTGAGAGGGACGCAGGTCCGGTAATTCTGCAAACAGCAGCGTACTTGATAACTTGTCAGCTCGCCTTGATTACTGCAATTTTCCTCACTGTATATTTTTACAATAAAACGAAAAAGGATATGAAATACCACTGCCTCCTTTCATTTTTCATTTAAACATAATAATAGCAACAGAAATGTACTTAGTTCAGGGAAATGTGTATATATACAGTCATTACAAATGAAAGTAAATATTATATCAATTTCCTCTTTTATTACCGTCGACTGTGAGTGACGTCACTTCCCAATGCAAACACGCCCAATAAAATGGCCCCACCCCGTCACTTGATTGACAGGTTTCCGTGTAGACGTTGGAAATTCAAATGCAAAAGGAATTGCGATTCCATTTGAGTTTTGGCAGTTTACATGTACAGTGCAGAGAGAGTGAAAAGGCAAATGTGGTAATTAATATTGCTATTTAAATATGACAGGCTCATAGCTTGTAAGATATGGGAAACACAATTGCAAATGGACTTTGCATTTCTATTTTAAATTTGGCAGACACTGTGCGTTCACTTAATCGAAAATGTAAACGGTAATGAGCCATTTGCATTTGTGTTTGGATTATGTCACATTTTATGTGTCCACAAATTGAAAACGCAATTGCAAATACAATTTGCAATTCCTTTTGAATAAAGTCCGGAATATCATTCCATACGAAACTGCGGTAGCTTGTTTTTTCAAGCTAAAATAATTTTGTAAACGACATTAATGGTCATTATAACAAAGTTCAAACAACATAAAACAAAGCACGATTTTGTAGGAATTGTAATCAGGTGCTAAGAATAATACCCATTAAAAGGT
This sequence comes from Carassius carassius, assembly GCF_963082965.1. NCBI lineage: Eukaryota > Metazoa > Chordata > Actinopteri > Cypriniformes > Cyprinidae > Carassius > Carassius carassius. The sequence goes on along the minus strand of NC_081775.1, from coordinate 27,092,406 downwards.
TGTTGAGCCAATGGAATCACTCGGGGTCCTAAGCGGACCCGATTTTGAGGGGGGACTCAATGTTTGTCATCATGTTTGTCAGAGTTGCCATTATTTTTACTAGTCATAGAACGGGAAACGTTATATTAAACTCTTAACAGCGGCTTTCTGTGTTCATATGTTTAAGCAAAGGGTGATTCTTTTAATTAATTAAGTTCTGCATTTCCTTTACTCGTCTTTTTTTGTATTTGCAATCAATACGGCCTGTGTGTAGTAACACTTTATTTCTTTGTTCAAATCTATTAACAGTTACATGATTAAAACTGATCTTGAAAAACTGAGCGATGACAATACTACATTAAACTCTGTAACATGGTTGCAGTGCTGTGCACTTAATGCCTCATCTGCAGTCATTCTTCAATAAGATTCAGTAGTTAACATTAGTTAATTACATTAGTTAACATATATAAATAAAACACAAATAATAATGAACAATATTTCCACAGCATTCATTAATCTTAGTTCCAGTTAATTTACTTATGCATTATTAACCCTTTGGAGTCGATTAACGCATATACGCGTTTTGAGTCATTTTCTCCTGATAACCCCGAAAAGAACTTAAATTACACTTTCAGTTTTAATCGTACAGATAAGAGCAATACATCAATCGAATCTGTAAAGGGTCTACTTTTTTTTGGATACAGACATAATAACAACAAAACTTTGTGCACTTATAAAATAAAGATAACAAACAAGGTGCGCTGTCTGCAGCCTTTGTCTGCGCTGATCTTCTTTTACAAACACGTCATTTAAATGAACTGTAACTCCGTGAATACTCAACGAAAATACATGAAAAATAGTTTGTAAACATTAATGGACTGTGAAATGATATGAACAATGAATGACTCTATTTTAAATAACATTAACAAAGATTAATATATTGTGTAATAAATGTATTGTTCATTGTTCATTCATGTTAGTTAATACATTAATGTTAACAAATGGCATCTTATAGTAAAATGTTACCATTAATATTTATTCATCATACTGTTGAACTTGACAGTATTTTCTCTCTTGTTATTTCACAGGAGCATCCGAGAGGATGGAGAAAACCAGAGTCTTGTGCCCTGAGTTTATCAGTATCCTTATGTTCATTGGGTGAAAAAGAAAAACTCAATAAAGTAATTTGAATAATTGAATAATTTGACTGATATCTTTTCCTCCCAAGATTTCTATAGATATCACGATATATCGATATTGTGAATTTGTATGGCCACAATAACCGTGATATGAAAAATAGAATATCGTGAGAGCCTAATCTGATCCAACCAATCTGAAGTTCACCATTCCAGCATCTCAAATTATGGATTATTTTAAACATTTTGTAATAAAATAGCTTATTTCATTACATGCATCTTCTTAAAGAGTCTTCAGTTATGGAAGCTCTCAGAGGATGTGTATAGTATATATATATATATATATATATATATATATATATATATATATATATATATATATATATATATATATATATATATATATATATATATATATATATATATATATATATATATATATATATATATATATATATATATATATATCCTGGTCCCTTGGGATAAAATATACTGTACCACATCTAGAGTCACTATAGTGTCTGTGACGATACAGCCGTAACCTTCTCAAGTGTCGGACACTGAATTAGAACTCGTCTGCCAATGACAGACATAAAGTGACAGACTTACTTTAAAGTGAATGTCTGGGTTTTTGTATACAAATAAATAAGTATCTAAATATGGTTATATGTATATGAATAGAAGTCTCAACAGCTTTTTTATTATGACTGGTTTTGGGGTCCTGGGTCACATATTTGAAGAAATCTGGGAATTTGCAGTGCTTAAGCATAACTACATGTGAATAAAGGAAAGATCTCATGATGTTTGAGGACCCACCCACCCGTGGCTGGATGATGGCAAAAAGGTCCCGTCCTGTCACAAGCTCCTGGGCGAATCCGTAGTGCTCGTTGGACTGGAAGGCGATTCCAAACAATCCCACGATGCATGGGTGGCAAGACAGATGCAAAGAGATGCAGTATTCTCTCAGGAAGCCCTGCAGTTTGGTGGAGGCCTTGGGTAGCACTTTGAGAGCCATCGGGGTCCCTGACACACAATCAGCAGTGAAAGAAAAACAAGATCAGAGGACATTCGGCTTTCTTAAAAGGTGCCCTGGAGACACATAACATGACATACAGTCTTTAGTTTGTAGTGGAAAGTATTTTCACAGCTGTTCGGATGATGTCTTGGCATTACGATCTGTGGGAGTGTAAAAGAGGATGTAGTGTTTCATTTAAATAGCATTATCTCATTCCTGCACGCTGGTCAAACTGTTCCCTGCAATACTGATACACACACCAAAGTAATGATTCCCACCTTCATGTGATACAGTATTTACATACTTAAAGAATAGCCTACATAAAAAATACATACAAAGTAATACCATGTTTTTTATCATTATGGTTTAAAAAAACGTGTCTCACTGTTTTAAGTAGTTAAACAATAATGAAAATAATTTCCCCCCGTGCTTTTGTTACACCTACACAAATTAACTATTGTAATAGGCCTAATCTTTTGTCACATGGCCTAAAAATGGGATTCAAATGGTAACTTCTAAATTAACTGTCAGAAATATTCTTATTATAAGTGTATTTTAGCATTCCAAAGAGGACTTCGCTGAATGGGCGGTCCTACGTGAGATCTGCATGTGGCATACACAGGCCTTTTATGGTAATTGGTAATGGATATGACCATGTTTAATAGGGGCCAGGCACCGAAGGTGTATCCATTTGCATTCTTCTTCTTCTTTCACTCCTGAGTCTATGCTAGCCCATAGAAACGATTGCAGGAAAGTTGTGAAATTTGGCAAACTGATACAGGACAGTCAGAACAGTCACCATAGCAAATTTGGAGTCTCTAACTCAAACTCTCTAGCGCCACCACTTGTCCAAAATTTCACTCATGTTTATACTGATAACTTTTAAACCCTAAGGCACAGAAGAAACATTATTTTTTTCTCCTCAATCCTTGACTCATGACAAGTCGGATGAAGTCCAAAATTTGAAAGGTTTAGTTTTTTCGCTATTTTAAATTGTTAGAAGAACCTACTTTTCTAACTCATCCTAAGCGGTTTGTCTCATTTTCACCAAAATGGCTCAGATCATCTTCAGACCATGCAGGCAAAAAAAAAAAAAAAAAATATGGAATTCAAGTTGATTAGTCAAACCGTTCATGAATAACACGCGAATTAATTCAGCAAAAAGCAAGCAAAAATGGATCTGAGGCTACAGCTCCGCAAAGGTTTGTTGTATTGAGACCAAACTTGGTGTGTGTTAATGAAATGGACTGTGGACTATTAAAATCTTTAAAAATATACAGGTTAAATAATTTGATAGGCCTGTTTAATATTTGGTCCATAATAATTATAACAGTCAATAAATATAATAATCAGCGAGTCATTATCTTAAAATAACCCCCTTCAGGGCGATACAAGATCCTCAAATGGGCCGGGTTTCCCAATTACGATTGATCTTAGAGCTTAATAAGGTTTTCTACAAGTAATTTTATGATCGTTCGTTATTGTTTCACGTGCGTTTCCCAACAATGCACGTAAAGCAATCGCACGTAGCTGTGTTTTAAGTGCTACTTAGGAGCAGGGGCGGACTGGGACCAAAAAGTGGCCCTGGACTTTCTGGCCCACAGCAGCCCACCACATCAAAACGCAAACGCCCCTGTTTTGATGTAATTTCACTGAAATGAAATTTATTTGATATTTAAGTATACTGTTTGGGGATTTTAACCAATAGGGCAACTGATCCTCCATTGAAAAAAAAAAAAAAAAAAAGATAACCTGCGTGCTGCAGCTGTTCATTTAGCGACTCCTAGTGAGCGATACATGTTCATCACGAGACAAACATTCTCCTAGAACTCACACTTTGCATGATCCGATTCGTGAACAGATTATTCTCTTGAGTAAATCTTTTAAAATAATCATTTATTTTGTTTAACGAAAACATTGTGTTTTGCAGTCGGGCTCCAAAATGTATCACTGCTCTTCCCGACGGGCTATCGTGAATAGTGATTTTAAAATTCGCGTTGTTCACTCGCTTGGAGGGGTGAAATGTATCGTAGTTGATCGTTTTCACTTGTTTCTAAATCTTGCTGATTCAACTTTTTTAAACAATTTGCGCGCGTTCGAAGCTTGCGCGCACTCGTTCAAAGCACGCGCTGTGAGCAGCATTTCAGACAATGCGCGTACAAAGAATTAATTCATCTTTTGGGTATCCTAACTTCTGAATGAACAAATACACACACAATTATTTCAAAATAATTGTCTGCAAGTATTCTCGTAAACACAGTCGGTTATCTTTTAAGTGAACGTATACAGTGGCCTGCTGCTCAGAGAAATTCGCTGTACCAGATGAATCTGTCTCTCTCTAAATTAGACGAAAACGCGCTTGTTGGCTGCGCGATCGACTCACTCATCCATTTGCGTAGAAAAGAGATGTAATATTATGATTTCCGTCAATTAAAAAAAAAATATATATATATATATATATATATATATATATTTATTTGTGTACCGGGTGGGCCGGCCCACATTGGCTAGCGGCCCACCGGGAAAAGTCCCGGTGCTCCAGATGGCCAGTCCGCCCCTGCTTAGGAGTCGCTATCCGTTTGTCAAGTGCTGAAATGTCGCCTTATAGAATGGCTCTTAATTGTAGTACACGATCATTTAATGATGTTAACCTAATGCTGCGTTCCAGACAGACAACTTGAATATAATAACTATAATACAATACAATATTATATTATATTATAGTGTACAATATTATACTTTACATAATCATATATAATGCACTTTATATACTTTATATACTTATAGGCTATATTATGTAAGGTAAAAAATGTTAGCCTGAATGCACTGTAAGTCGCTTTGGATAAAAGCGTCTGCTAAATGCATAAATTTGTTTAAATTTTTTTATTGATATACAGTAGAGAGAGAGAGAGAGAGAGAGAGAGAGAGAGAGAGAGACGTTATTTCCGGGTCCAATTCATAGCCGGTTCTCGTGCACTTCATCAAGTCATTGACATATCCCTCCCCCCCAAGTCTTTGAAGCATTTCCTACATTACTTCTTTTATTCTTTTTTTAATTCTTTTTTTTTTCAGTCAAATGTTTATTTCAAAATTTTCCTGACCGTTTTAATTCATTCATTTATAAAAAAAAAAAAAAAAAAAACGAGTCAAAGTGTACAATAAAGCACAATCAAATCCTTATATTATAATCACATCAAATTAAAGGTGTAATCTGCAGATTGTCCTGCAGGTGAGCGCATAAATCTGTCTTCTTATGATGCACTTAGGTCTAAACGATTACTCCAGAGCACCCGTAGATCTACGATGATTTTCAAGTGCTACTTAAGTTACGATGCTTTTGAGAAACAGACTGTAATATTAAGATCATTCGTACGATCGTTTTTACGAACTTCTTAGGCTTATGTAGCTTTTGGGAAACTCAGCCATGCTTAGTTAGAATTCTGTTTTTTTAAATGTATGACATATGACATATAATTAAGCATATTAACTCTTCTGGCTGACATACCCTTGCAGCGGTGGGTGACCAGCAGCACACGGCCATACTTTCCCCGACCGATCTCTTTAATAATGTTGAAGTGTTCTTTAATCTCGAGCTGACATAAACTCTGAGATGTTAACTCCATCAGCTCGTCTATCAGACTGTTGCCCTCTTCCACTGAGCCCAGTTCAATCATTGCACTGCCTGTCCCGGGAAAAAAAGGGGAAAAATTAATCAAAACTCAGTTCTATTTAGAGGGTGTAATTGTTCACTATAATACAAATTTTATTATTTATATATATATATATATATATATATACATACATACAATATAAATTGTATTATAATTAAAATAATATAAAAATAATGATATTATTAAAATAATATATATATTTTTTCCTTCTGAAATTCAGAAACTCTTAAACTGGAAATGACATCACGGTAGACCCTAAAGACCCTCATGACTGTTAACTAATTTCAGCATGCCCATAAAAACAAATATAATTTTTTTCTAAAAAAGGAAAGAAAATTGACACCTGCATTTTAAAATGAGAACATCTTGGAGAAAAAGTAATTTGCTCTTGTACTAAAACATTATATTTAGAAAATGAAGATTGGTAATAAAATAAATATTCTCATCTGTAAAATTGATGATAGCTTTTGAAACCATTGTATTGTAAATACACATTTCAATAGCTTAGTTCTGTTTGTCCTCATCACTCATCACTGAACAATCAACACATTCCTCCTCAGCGTCCAAACACTCACTACATACATTCCAGCTCTTGTAAAGCTCCTGTGCTTTTTTGAACTCTGATACTCTGTGTGCATACAAACATGTGTATATGACCAGCTGCATCAGGAGACTGAATACAGAATGTATGTGTGGCATGTGAGATTATTAGTGTGGTTTTTGTATTTATGAGCTCTTTTTCCTTTTCAACTTCCTAATTTAAACAGGTTTTTGTGAGTTACACTGCATAACTGTTTGCCATTCCAGTGAAAAATAATAGTTGCATGCTTACTGAACAAGAAAAATTTGATTCCAAGTATGATGCTATTATAATTAACCATTTTTGCTATTTATCAAGCCTATTATTTATACTCAATTAAAACTTACTCAAAGTAATTTAATCACACGGTATGTTTGTGCAGGTTATTTTTTTTTTTTTTTTTTTGCAGAAAACATTTAAAATAAGCCCCATTTATAGACAACAAAAATGTATGTTTTCTTTAATATCATCAATGCCTTTTAAATGCATTGAAAATTTTGGGAAGAATTAAACGCAATATTTCTTTACAAATCACTGTTTCTGCCTACAAAGCGATGCAAATGTTTTATTTTGCTCCATGTAAAATTGTAAATTCAGACTAGCACAAAATATGCATGCACAATAATGCACAGGATTGAATTTTTACAGACAAATCTGCCATTGTTAGCTATGTAGTAATGGCTCTCTCTCTGCCCTTCTCTCACCTCTCTATAGCTGTGCAAAGGATCAGGGCACCCAGACGCGCAGCAATAGCAGCAGTGCTGCAGCCAAAGCCGATGCAGAGCACTGCGAGTGAGGACTCCTGTTCTTTGAGCTCCTGGATTGCTTTATATGGATGAAACACCCACTCTGGAAAGAGTTACGCTTCCGAGGTGTTGACTCCACCCGCATGGGCACCACGCGTAAACACATGTTCACTCACATATTTCAGACACATAAAGCTGAGACCTCATATCATATTTCCCCAAATATGTTTATGTATATTCAGACACAAACTGAGTTGGCTAGTTATGAAAAAAAACACTGGATTCATAATTTTAGAAGTGGCTTTTTAGATATAGAGTAGTTAATAATCAGACACCTGAAACACATACATCTTTTGAATGAGGAATATGGTCATACATTTGTGTTTATGGACTTATGCACTGTGTCTAGCTTTTTAAAGAACAGTTTATCATTGTAATCGAAGGTGACATACTCCCACAGCACCATCAGATTCTATTCTTATCACCATTCAGCAGTGCTTTTATCAAACAGACAGTTTTTTTTTTTAGTAACAATATCATGAGATAAGCAAAAAAAAAATGCTTTGATTAGTTTGTAGTCAATGAACAGGGTTTCAGAAATAATTGTTTTAAAATATATATATATATATAAATACATTTTTAATGCATTTTAAATTAAATTCCTCACAATATGTCTAGAAAATCATTTAAGTTTAATTTAATTTCAGAAAATTGTTTTTTATAATTATCAGTATTCAACTAAGTTAATTTAAATTATTTTTTCAGATTTTTGCCTTAACTTTAAGGATGTTTTTCATCTATACTCTAAAAAGATTGGTGTAGAAATTTTCACTCAGACATTTTTAGTGAATTTCACAATTACAAAGAAACAACAAATAACACATTGCATTAAACATCAAATTTTGAGGTAGTAAAGCTAAAATAGTATTTCCTTGTAAAATTCAATTTTAAATCTTTGAAAAATATTTTTTACACTATAGGTTGAAGGGGGTGATTTTTATTAAAACTATTATTTATTTATTTTTCTTTAGCTCAATTCATTTGAAAGTGCTCTTGGAAACATTTTTTACATATCTTCATTATTATTTATAATTTATTACTTACTTTTTTTGTTTATTCTTTGTTTGTTTGTTTTCCTGCAAATTTCCTGAAACTTGTGTCCTAAATCCAGACTTTAAATCCTTTTTCACTACAGATTCAAGATCATGAGCAGGAAGGTCTTGGTTCTCACTTAATCAGTCATATTAGCGTCTACTTTGACACTGAGTTATGTCATGGTGGCTGAGATCTCTGAGACACCGGGACAGCGTTAAGGGCGCCAGTGACTTTCTCAAGAGGCCAGTGGGAATGGAATTACAGTTCAGTGTGGACAGACGCTCAGCCAAACCCTGCTGCTGCATATTTCATATTATCCAAAATATGCTTCACACGCAACATGCCTCTCATCTTCAGTGACCTAGAATGTTCTTAGCAAATTCAGAGGAAAAACAAAAGCAGTGAACTGAATTACTATAATGGTTTCAGTGAGATAATCTATGTTTATCACCACAGGAATGCTAATTTGGGGTGAAAATCACTGACTGGATTTGAAAGCGATCACACTGCAGTGTGGGTGTGATTTAGAGTGATTTTGCCTCTCACCCGTGTTAATAACAGGAGTGGATCATGGGTTTCTCACCACCTGCTGTCACAGAATAGATTCGCATGAACACTATAATCAGTTTACATATCGAGTTCTAGACTGTACACCACTGTGTTTTGTGTGACTCATTTGGCATTTGAAATCACATTTATATTGTAAATTACACTACCATAGTTGAAAAGGGAATTCTGCTTTTGACGATCATCAAATTTTTCATTTGTAGATACAAATTTTTTGTATTTGGACACATTTGGAAAGGAACGTTCGTTCTGAGTTTAATATATTAAATCCCTTCAAAAGCTTTTGTGCCATTATAATGTTAATTACAAAAGATAATTAAACACAATTAAAAATAATGTTAACATGCCCCCATTTGATTAAAACCAAAAACAATTTACTGTACTGACCAATAAAAATAATAATAATAATAATAATAATATTTTAACTGAAGAAATTGAGGCCCTTTTAATATGGCAATCATGTGTAGAATTAAAAAGAATAGATGTTATGCGTATCTTTAATTTAATTTAATTTAATTTAATTTAATTTAATTTAATTTAATTTAATTTAATTTAATTTAATTTAATTTAATTTAATTTAATTTAATTTAATATTTATAATTAAATGTAAATTGTAAATAATTTAAGGTAAAGCTGTTTAAATCATTGCCATTAAGGATTTCATAGTTTTGTTCTGTTGTTGTGGCAACATAGCTGTACAATTGCAGATAACTACAACTACTTGCATAGAAACATAAAATAAGATATTTTTTTGGAAGCATGTTGGTAACCAAACAGCCATTTATTTAACAGTATTTTTCTCTGTCCTATGGAAGACAGTGGCTACCAGCAACTGTTTAGTTATTCTTTTGTGATCAACAGAAATAAGATACTCATACAGTTTTGAAACAACTTGGGGGTGCGTTAATTATCATAGTGTTTTCATTTTTGGGTGAACTATCCCTTTAAATTGCACTGAATTACACTGAATATTCCTTTAAGTATATACTGTAAATAGCATTGCTTTAAACGAACTGGTAACTTAAAAAAAAAAACAGGAACAAATGAAATGCATGACAGACATAATGTTTAATCATAAAACAAGTGCAAGTTCAAGTTCTTTGATTATGTGACCTGTGTGTGACCGGCTCAGGTCTTTATGCCAGTGAGTAGGTTAGGACAAGACACAAGGTTTATTTTAGAGAAGTGTTTTGATCCAGAATGATGTAGAAGGTGCAGACAGCCTCGTAAGATATCATTTCAGATGCCAGCCGATCCTCTGTGTGCGTGTGTGTGTGAGTGCCTGTCCTCTCCGGTGATGAATGTCTCTGGGGAGCACACTTTTAGAAGCGGTGGATTCAATAGGTGCTATTCTTACAGGCTAATTACTCTCCCTGGCAAACATTCTTTGATACAGAGCTTAGGCTGGATTTTGTGTTGGACTGTAAAGCGTGGTGAAGACAGATGAATATGACACTAATGAACGAGGTGGTTTTGATACCATCACCACATGCGATTGTGGTTGAGATATGTGCCCAGAGGCCTTCACCTTACAGTATGAACATTTCCCATCATTCTTACATTGTAATCATATGATGAGTGTCTTAGGGGCAGCAAAGTTTTTTTTATTATTTTTTTTGCATAGGGTTGTGTATTGTATTTTGGAGTTTAAAGACAATTACATTTTATTGTTTTATAGACATTGGTTTAGGCTTATTACTGATTATATTACTGATATTTGTGTGTGTGTGTGTGTGTGTGTGTGTGTGTGTGTGTGTGTGTGTTTATATAACTGTTATAAAACAGTTTTCAAAATTGATAATAATAAGCAAATATAAGAATAATAATAATAAAGTTTTGTGAGCATCAAATCAGTATATTAGATTAGATTTCTGAAGGATCATGTGACGCTGAAGATGATGCTGAGAATTCAGCTTTGCATCACAGGAATAAATAACATTTTAAAAAATATGAAAATGGAAAGTAGTTATTTTAATATTTTACAATATTGCTGTTTTAACTGTATTTTTGATAAAATAAATACAGGCTGTCAGAGCATAATATACTTTCAAAAACATTAAAAACTTGCATTGCCCAACTTTTGTACAATATATTTACAAAGAATAATTGATCATAATAAACAACAACAACAAAAACACTATGGTTTATATATATATATATATATATAAACCATAGTGTTTTTGTTGTTGTTGTTTATTATGATCGATTATTCTTTGTACATATATTGTACAAAATTTGGGCACTGCAAGTTTTTAATGTTTTTGAAAGTATATTATGCTCTGACAGCCTGTATATATATATATATATATATATATATATATATATATATATAAAGAAACTTGTAATTGTTACTAAAAAGTAGCTTAAAAACATTTTGAAATCATACTAAGAAAAACAAGGTATGACCTCATTCTCCTGATTATTAATAATATAGTATTACTTTCGTAAATGGTTAATATTTGTACATCACTGTGATCTGGAATCATGATTAGTGGCTGAACCTTGGACAGAAATCACCTAAAGATCTGAACTGAACATTCAATCGCAGACACTACTGTATATACCACACAACCCGATATGCAAGTGTCTGGAGGAGAGAGATTCTCTTCAGTGTTAAGTGTTGAGAATTGCGAGGCACGAGCCCCTCGCTGCCAAGCCCAGCAGGAGAACGCTGACTATGATGTAGTGGGGTAGCAGCAGGATTACTCAAAGCCAGAAAGGTGACAAGAATGTCTGAAACTTGCCATATCTTCCTATCTGTCTCACACACGTACGCTCAGACGGACACCAAATCCACCATCCCAGTGTCTAGCGGGTAAGATGCGAAGTGTTTAGTCAACAAAGAGCATGGCAGCAGAGTGTTGTCTTCCAGAGAGTATGAGAGAGGGCTTTCAATCAAACCCAGGCATGGTGTGATAGTACAGACAGCAGCTCTCACTTCTAAAACAGTCAGGGAATGTCGATCTCCCGCTAGTCATCAGAACAAACAAAGGCAGTAATGTGATCCAAACAATGTGTGTTAATGTTCACCCTCGGTGCCCTGTGATTCCTCCTGCAGCCTTCTGTGCATTCGTATGATATGGCTGTTACATAAAGAATATAGCACGTTGTAACCAATGAGTGCAATTTTAACTGGGAATGAATGCTACAACAAATCCTGTTCATTTTAAACAAATTCGAAATGTAGATTATATTCAAAGATAATGCATGTTATTTTATGGTCATCTTAATGATCGGTCAGAAAAACGTTTTTGAAGTCCCTGAAAGATGCATCACGTTTGCAAATCTATAGCTATTTCTTCTTATATGTGTTATCATTTATGCACTTTTTTTGTTGTACATTTAATATTCATTTTCATACAGTACATTGTTCATGAAAAGTTAAACATTATTGCTCTTTTTACTTTACTGCCCGTATTATTATTCTGAAAATGCTGTAAAAAGTGATTGATGTTGTTCAGATTGATATCGATATTATATCAGGAGGATATAATATTAATTACAGGACATTTTATAGGATATAAATAATACAGACAGATGTTCAGTAGTGAATCTCTTGAAGATGTCTGGGTCATATTTGACAATGTGACATTATTTGTGACATTATTTTAATGATATTTAAAGGAATAGTTCACACAAAATTAAACTCTGCTGAAAATGTACTCACCTTTCTTCACCAGAACAGATTTGGAGAAGTTTTGCATTATATCACTTGCTTACCGATGGATCCTCGAATGGGTGCTGTCAGAATGAGAGTCCAAACAGCTGATAAAAACATCAAAATAATCCACAAGTAATCCACATCACTCCAGTCCATCAGTTAATAGCTTGCAAAGTGAAAAGCTCAACTTCATTCAACTTCAAACAATGTCAAACCATTGCTTCCATCTAAAGGACAAGTCCATAACATTGATTGGGATGGACTTTTTTATCCCCTGGAGGAACTTTATCTGGATAATAGACTTTTTGTGAGAAGCCATGTTTTAAAGTGCCTTGATGGATTTATTTACAAACATGTCTGACAGATTGAGTTTGCAGCTCAACTTTCTCGCCCCAAGAAAAGCCCTGTTTACTTTACGTGAACATTTCTCATAAACTTCATTTTCTTATAGTACTGTCTATTTATTAATTCATTTGTTTATTAATTTGGTGGTGAAATATGTCCCACACATGTTCTAATCAACATTCATTCTCGAAACAAACCAAAGAAGACCTGATTTTAGCTTCGACTGAATTTGCTGTTCTGTTGTCTTTTTCAGCTGAAGTCATTTGTATTTTTTATTTTTTAAATCCGTACAGGATTCTAAAGAACTTGATATGTGATACCTTATAATAGTAGTAATAATTAGTCCTAGAGGTATTGGTGATCTTTAGTCAGTTTTATATTTAGTTGGAAATGTGCTGGCAGAGAGAGATCATGATGTTCATGCTGCATCTTGTGACCGGACCCTCTGGAGACCCATGAGTGACTGGAAAATAGATTGAAGTTTGTATCAGCTTTCACTTATCATATAAAACGAGTTAACGATCTTTGAAAATGATCATTAAAGGTCAAGCCCATTACATGTTTAACATATTTCTACTTAGAGAATAATATACAAGCCATATCGCTTTACACTTTCACAAGCACTTTTTATAGGCAGCATAGATTGGGGAAAAGCATAATTATACATTTATTAAGCATCCATCATTTCTAGATGCTTGTGTTTGGTGTTGAAGGACAGCTTTTAATGCAGTACAAACAACAATAGTGTCATCTGGTGGTAGAACATGAGAATATCACCTAAATATATTCTTTTTTTGTCTTTAAGTCAGTCTGATTTTGAATCCTCTTGTATATGAGGCGATAATATTGGCAAAATATACAGCAATGTGTTAAAATATAAACGGTTTATGTATGGTTTAGTGAACTATTAAAGGCAGTCTAAGGTGGTTTACAGCAAAGGGTGTGGGTAAAACAATCCCACGTTAAAGGGATACTCCACCCCAAAATGAATTATTGATTATTAAATGAATTATTGAATAAAGTCGTTATTTTTGTTTTCTTCACTTACAAAAGTGTTCCCGTCACTTCATATAACCCAGATTGCACGTCTGATGGCAGATGGAGTATTCTGACGACAACTTTTCATACCTTTTATGGACCTTGACACTGTTATTTATTTGGCAGTCAATGGGACAGTCTCAAGCCTCCAGGTTTTCATCCAAAATATCTTAAACTGTGTTCCAAAGATGAACGAGGCTTTTACGGGTTTGGAATGACATGGGGTTAAGTGATTTATGACTAAATTTTCATTTTGGGGTGGAGTAATGCTTTAACTTCCCTTTTGTGGGAAGTCGTGGCCTAGTGGTTAGAGATTTTGATTCCTAACCCTAGGGTTGTGGGTTCGAATCTCGGGCCGGCAATAACACGACTTAGGTGCCCTTGAGCAAGGCATTGAACCCCCAACTGCTCCCCGGGCGCCGCAGCATAAATGTCTGCCCACTGCTCCGGGTGTGTGTTCACAGTGTGTGTGTGTTCACTGCTGTGTGCATGCACTTTGGATGGGTTAAATGCAGAGCACGGATTCTGAGTATGGGTCACCATATTTGGCTGAATTTCACGTCACTTTAATAAAAAAATAAAATATAATTAGTTTTATGAGTTTTACAAGAAAATATTGTGTTTTCTTCAAAATGCTTAAATTTGCTGTTTCTTTGTAATCGTTTGTGAAATTTACTAGAAATTTATGAGAAAAAAATTTTTTTCTGTAAACATTCATGTTCAAAATTATTAGTCAAATTTTGTGCAGAATCATTCCTTCTTTAAAAACAACAATAAACGCTGGCTGTACGTGCTTAGAAGATTCTGTCACCTGTCTACTGCAATCTTGGCCCATTCCTCACTTGAAAAAGATTTAAATTCAACCAAATGTTTTTAATGAGAATTAAATCTGGAGACTGAACAAGTTACATTTTATGACTGATCCCTGAACAAGTAAGAAGATTTGGATGTGTACTTTGGAAAGGCTGTCCTGCAGGAAAAGCCGTAGATCATCAGCTTCAGTCTTTGCACCCAAGGCATCACATTTCTTGTCAAAATGGCCTGATGCTTCAAAGAAGACATGATGTCCTTCATACAGGCATGATTTTTGAGTTCCTGCAACAGTAAAATGCCCTTATAACAGGACTGGTCCACCTCAAAGTTTGACCATGGAGGTGTTTTTCTGTTTGAAACATGAGTCCAAAAAGTTCCAGTTTGGTCAAATTACTCAATAAAACATTCTTTTAGAAATCTACCCAAATGAATTTTAACATGTTCAAGTCAGCCTTTCAGGCCATACTTGTGTAGTGTTCTTCTTTATACTCAGCTTTGAAGTGTCTTTCCTCCTTTCATTTGGTCATCTTGCAATTCTTTGTCTATACATTGCAGGTTTTTCACAGTTATATAGTGCCTTTTTTTTGGTACAACATATTTGAAGCTAAGGAATAGGGCTTTTAATGTCTTGGAAGTCTTCAAGTAGCCTTAGACTTTATAATGTACAAATCTCTATAGCTTTTGAGAGAGTTCTTTTGACTTTGCCATATTTGTTACTCAAATTCAGCTCATGCATGAGCTAAGTTTCAGTATGTTCAGTAACAGCTCAAGTTAATTATTATTATTATTATTATTTTTTTTTTTCTAGAGACTTAATTGTGTTTGAGGACAATTTTATTCCCCATCCATACAAATAAGTGACTTACAAACAGCAAAGTTGAGTTGGGGTTGAATAATTATGAAATAACTATGTCATTAAAAAATCATATGAATCAAAATATTACGTTATGTATTATCGCTTTTAATATGCCAGTTAACAGTTATAAGTCCAATTGATTATAAAATCCTGGATCTTCAGAAAAGCTGAAGTTATTCTAGTTGTGTTCTTTCTTTGATTTATATATTTATATTATTATAATTTTTACACTATTCAAACAGCAGTTCTTCACACTACAGTCCAGTAGGTGGCAGAAATGCACTTCCTGTTGTTTTATACCAACCACCATAAAATGGAAAAGCAGGTGCACTTCAGCACAAGTCATCAAGGTGAATATCCAGGAACAGACCTGAGCATGCTTGCTGTTTTTCCAGGAACAGCTACAACACAAAATAACCTAAAGATAAGTGTTTTGATCAATGATGGTTGATGGATGAAATTTAACAGCTTTTGAGCTTACAAGCACAGGTCATTCAGCATTAGGCCACATGTATCTTTGTTCATTTTGTGTGTGTGTTTATGGCACTTCACCTCAGCATACCTGACTTAGATTGTGGGGAAAAAACAATGCACTATTTCAGGCCTCCTCTCTTCCTCCCCCTTCTAGGCCAGGCATCACCTAATGCTGACTTTTCAAAAGAGGAAGCCCATTTAGTGAAAGCTCACACATTGTCGGGAAAGTGAAAGTTTCGTTTGTGCAGAAAGAAGAAGTTTACTGGCCTCTTACTGGAAAAGACCCCCTTACTCCACCTAAACCACATATTTGGCAAACAATCGAAAGTCTCTGCGGGCTGTATTTACAACACCAGAAGGGAAATAAGAGGCGAGGTTAGAAATGTAAAAGTGGGATGACACTGAATGAGTGAATTCACTTGTTATTGCCAACAGTTTACAACATCATTTGGGCTGCGCTCATTGTTCTGTTGTATTTGGCTGTGCTTAAACTCTTCCATTCAGTCCATTTCCTGCTAAGATTTTGTTCCACAACAGTTTACGTTGATTCATTTGACACACACATAAAAATTCAATTGGTTTGCAATACATACAAGGTGTACACTTTTTATCTATATGCAGTATGTGCTTTCTGAATCAAACCCTTGGTGTTGCTAGTTTTGTTAATACAATATGAATACAGTATATTTTTTATGCTCACAAAAAGAGAGATGGCATGGTATTTTGAATCATGTGTTTTTCATATGTAAAGTTTTTATGTTGTTTGGTTTAATTTTTGATAAAATTTTCTTTAGCCTTAAATTAATATTCTGTCTGTATTTTTATTTACTCACCCTTGTGTCAGTTAATAACATTAAGTAAAATTTAGTTTTTTTACTTTACACAAAGCTGCTGCAAGACTACAGTTCAAGATACAGCTCATGAAACATGAACAACATTTATATTGTTCTTATACTGTTTCTTTGTCGTTTGGTAGCTCAGCAAATCCTTCAAAAGTATCTTGCCTTACCATAACCATAACAGCACATGCATTTGGAAGAACATGATGGTGAGTAAATCATGCTGTTTTTTTATTTTTTTTATTTATGAACTATCCCTTTTGCATATTTTACTTTGTTAATGAAAATGTTAGCTGCAAAAAAAAAATAATAATTCTATATTATCAGCATTTTATGACATAAAACATATATTTAAAGATAAATCAATAAATTTAATGAAGATAATAGATTTTCAGATAATTTGATTTTGTAATAAAGTTATTTGCACAAAAATCTTAAGATATATAGAAATTTATGCTTAAAACAAGGATATTATGAAAATAAACTTGTTGTCTATGTTGGATTTATCTGAAAAAAAGACTAACGCAAATATACAGTGTCTTGTTCTAAGGATGTTGGGATATTTTAAGACAAAAATACTGATTAAGAATAAATGTGTTTTTATATTTTAGTTTTACTGTGGTACTGTAGAAGATATTGCCAGGAGGGAGCGTTGTATGACAGCTAAAACACATCTTATGATATTACTTATAAAGAAGCCTGGCCTTTAAATTTACACAGGGTTCCTGGCTCTAACAATTCCCTTAGCTTATTATTACTCATCTCATTTCAAGTGTTGTGAGCGCATGGACTTTCCGTTCAGTGTCAGTGACCTTTCCTGAACATGTCATATTTTTCTAGTAATGTTTATGTCTGTCCTCCCACGCTCTGCTGTACATCATGATCTGCGGCCACTCTTGTTTTTAGAGAGCGTGATATCCCTCTGCTGGCAAATGACAGATTCTGTGGAATTACCCGGAATTTTGCTTCCTGTTCAGTAGAGTATGATTGTGTTTGTTTCCGAGAGCTACTTGACAGCGTTTTCTTTTGTGGAATTTATGGAGATTTTGGGCATCTGGGATGATGGACCATTTTTGGGAAATTCATTATTATGCACACGGCTGTCTGCTTCGGTCAAGCATGTTGTATTTTTTTTTTGTATTGATTGTTTCATCCTGTAGTAAAGAGCTGAAATGCTCTTGTGATGCCAGACTGGAGTAAATGGTTCCCATGGTAACAGAGGATTCTGGCTGCCACCCAGACCCTGCACTGTGCTAGAACAGACAGAGCATTCTGGGATATAATACATCAGAACTACCACCATCACCTTACCTAACCCTGCCTCCCACACACACGTTTAATAGTGCAGAGCCACTTGCGTAACTGCATCAATCTGTTATATTTGGAAATAGTATCCATCACCATTCAATAGTATCCATCACCATTCAAGCATTATACAATCACTACAGGTATTTTAAAGCAGTGATCCTCAACTAGTTTTGCTTCAGGATGCAAATCAGATTCTAAATTTGAAATCATATGGTTACTAGAATTGTTTATTGTACAAATTAAAATCACTTTATATTAATGACGTAAAAAAGCCGTCTTTATCATTTGAAGTTTTGATTTCTTAAAGTCTCTAAAGTTTTCATGATTTTGGCAGAAAAAAAAAACCCCAAAACAAATATATATATAAAAAAAATATATATATACATATATATACACACAAAAAAAAACTGTAATATTGTGAATTATTATTATTATTATTATCATCAACGTTTTATTTGAATATATTTTAAAATGTAAATTATTGCTGTGATGCAAAGCTGAATTTTCAGCATCATTACTCCAGTCTTCAGTGTCAGATGCTTCAGAAATAATTTTAATATGCTTACTGTATTTGCTGCCCAAGAAACATTTCTTATTATTATTATCAATATTGAAAATACCTTGTGCTTCTTAATATTTTTGTGGAAACTGACACTTTTTTTTCAGGATTCTTTGAAACATAGAGTTAAACGGACTGGTGTTTATTTAAAATAATTTTTGATAACCATTTTAAAACTGTTACTTTTGATCAATTTAATGCATCCTTGTGAAATAAGTGTTAATTTCTAAAAAATAAAAAAATAAAAATAAATAATACTTACTAATCCCAAAATTGTGAAAAATTGTGTATATAACAGGTCATTTTGGATATTCAATTGTGCTTTATTGATTTACACCAACTTTACCAAGACAATTTAATAATGATGTCAAATTAAATCTGTTACATTTTTGTTTAATGAAAATTCTTTTTTTTCATACCGTACTTTGCAATATTGTGATGCCCAAATTCACTTAAAAAAGATTAAATTTCTCCTGATCAACCACAGTTTTAATATAAATGTATTCCTAAAGCACAATTTTGGTTAGTTGCAGGTTATAAATCGGGTTTAATATTATTTTCCTTGCCGCCTGCAACCTGCCATATAAAAACACAGCTTAATAGCATTATCTCCATGGATCTTCAGGCAGTCATTGGTGATGCAGTATGATGTTTAGCCCACATGACTGCTGTAATTAGTCATCATAAACCGGGAGATGATTCAGTGACCGACAAGTTCTATAATCATTCTGTGATCATCAGATGAACAAAACAATCTGTAATTTGGAAAAAAAAACAGGCTGTTTGTTGCCAGTGATTGTAAGCATGTTATTCCTGTTGAGGAAGTTCTGAGAAACAGGCCCAACTGTTCCTCATCTGATGGATAGATGGCGTTGTAGAGCGAATGAATCTGTGCCTCCTTGGCAAACCAACACCGTACAGGTCGTGTGAATCTGGCTCCATCTCAGAGTGCTCTGAATTTGTCATTCAATGTGTAGTTACAAAGATTTTTTTTTTTTTTTTTTATTTGTTCCGCGCTGAAAAGGATGCCGATGAGAAAGAAGTTGATCTCTAATCCTTGCATTGTTTCATGTTAGTATTGTTTATAACATTTCCACTTTACCTAATAAGGTTCTGTTTCCAGTGCTGCAAAATAATGACAAAAGCACATCTTGAAATAAATTTTTTTAAGACATCTATGAATATCTTTCTTAAGAAGTCATGAGTGTGGAAGTGGCTGATGTGTCATTAGTTCTTGCTCTTCAAGAAGCTCTTTGGCTTTGCCCATGTTAGGGTTCATGAGGAAGGCCAAGCCTTTCAGATATTAAAAGCAGCAAAGCTCTCTGTTTCCTTTCAGAGTTCTTCTCTTTACTTTCATATCTTCCCTCAATTGGTCTGTGCTTTCTTTTAATACTTTCACGCTTCAGAAACTCTCAAGCGGTCGACTTCATATTGCTTTCATATGCAATTTACCACATTCCTATTTATGCGTTTTGCTATTTGTGAATAAAGCACCGTTTCCATCCAGTGAGTTTAAGAGAACAAAATCATCACTTCCAGATTAACTCGCACTAAATATCATGAAGAAAAACATTTATTTGCTGCAGTATAGTAGAAGGCACCAGGGGCGGACTGGCCATCGGGCGCACCGGGACAGTGGCCTGACGGTCATTCTGGCCTGCCGGCTGCCGCTGTGCAGTCGATCAGACTGACGTGCAATAGGCTGTTAATGTATGCAAGTGCGAATTAATTGATGGTCTTATGAATCTACGAATCAGGCGATCACGGAGTGAAAATGACAACACCACATGACCAAACATCAGCGAAGCACTGCCTAATTGGCTATATCCAGAGGAAGGCTTCATCTTAGAAAATCACACAAAAAAATGGAGCCGTAAACGCAAAGGAGGAGCAGAGAAGGAAAATATAAAAATGAGAAAAGCCCTCGCCACAGACACAGCAAATTGCTGCAAAATCCCAGCCATGTTCGCCAGTAAGGGAGCAGGTCGGTCAGAATTACATTTATATTTACTAGGGATGGGACGGTTCACTGAAAAAACCGAACAGTTCAGTTCACCACACACGGTTCGGCACGCGCTGGGACCGTTGTTCAACTTAAATCTGACAAAGTATCTGTAATATGGTTTACTATAAGTAACACGTAAAACAAACTGGGTTCAGCTAATATATGTTTCTGTTGATGCATGCGCATTCTGGATTCCCAGACATCACAACAGCGATTTAAAAAAAAATAAAATAAAAAAATCTGGACAAATCATTCACTCTTGTTCTAATACGAACACCGGATCAGTGGATTCTCTTAAAGTGACAGTCTTTATATTAATCGAAAATGCAACCACAAATAAATCACTCACTACTCTTGATTAAAAAGCTTTTTTAACTTTAATAAAGAATAATCTTTAATTTATAGTCAAAAATGCAATGCTGTGTTACATTTGATTATTTAATTTCTGTATACTAAAAACTAACGCAAAAAAAAAAAACCTGAAAGTCAGTTTATTTTATTTGTAACTTTACTCTGTTGTATTTATTTGTGCTGTTGATGTAGTTAGAATATTCTTAATAATATGATAATATATATAATTTTTGAAAGTATAGTTTTTCCATAAACATAGCATTTCATATTAAAGAGAAACTCAATGTGCAGAGTGAGAGAGAGGGGGATTAAGGGAAAGATAATAGAGACAGTGAATGCCTTGATACTTCTTGATACTTCATTTGATTATTTTGCCTGTCCACAGTCTAAGGATTTAGATTTATTTTTTAAGTATAACCCAATTCAAACAACTGAAAGAGCCAAAGAGTTTAGAGCAGTCTGGTGGACACATGAATTGGGTGATGGTGACTGCAGCAACAGAGGTGGCCTGGGGTGGAGTCAAATTCCCAGCCTGATTTACTGTCCCAGTCCACCACTGGAAGGCACTGTATATAATATTTTTTGTATGTGTATATATATATATATATATATATATATATATATTGTATAAGTGCATTACCACCACCTATCTTTCAAATGGACCATTGACACTCTATCTACAATCTCAATTAGGAGTGTCAATGGTCATAAAAATAGGTGGATGGAAACATAGCTATTGGTAGCTTAAGCAACATTACAGAGTGCCAAGAAGCTCTTTCAGAAAGGCAATTTGGAAAACTAAATATGACGCGCTTACTTTGTCTGTAGCTGATTTTCGTGCACAAAGCATTGTTGTTGATCCCTCTTTCAGGATCAACGTTTACGAAAATCCAGTGTTGAAATGACCCTTGTTTGTGAGGCAGTCCAGTGTTAAATGATTGGCACAATCATATAGGACTTCACAGATTTTTTTGAGAAAAAAAGTATTCCCGTAGCTTCGTAAAATGAAGGTTAAACCACTGATGTCACATGGGATGTTTTAACAATGTGCTTACCACCTTTCTGAGTCTTGAATGTGGCTGTTCCGATCCGTTGCTGTCTATGAAGGGTCAGAAAGCTCTCAGATTTCATTTAAAAATACCTTAATTTGTGTTCCGAAGATTAAAAATGGTATTAAGGGTTTGGAATAACATCAGGGTGAGTAATTAATGACAGAATATTCAATTTTGGGTGAACTAACCATGTTTTTCTTTTATTGGATTAAAATGATCTTGGTGGTTAAATGCATGCTAAATAAAACTTGTGCTGAAAGCCCTTAACAATTGCTGTCTGCAGCTTTTTTTATTTTTGAAATTCGTTTGAATTGCAATTATGTATTCTGTTTATAAACCTAATTAAATTTCAAGAAATTAAATGGAAAGTTATTCACAATGAATTTTGATTGTTGCACAAAACTAGTATAAGTTAGCAACAGCAACTTTGGTTGGTCATTTTGCAAAATAAACCCAGTTCAGGATGATCGGAACACAGAAGCATATCATAAATTGGAAATTGATGGTTCGTTTCAAGATCTTTTTAAATGCACCCTCCTCCATTTTCTTTAATTTAGCAATGATTCTGCATGACACATTTGTTCTTAATGGAAAGGTGTCTTAAAGACAAACATGGATTGAGGAAGACAAAAAGCTACAGGAGGTGCTCTGTAACCTATTGGTTCCAGGAACGGCCTCTCTGAACTCTTTCTGTGACCCCAATTTCATCCTATGTCCATGGTCTCTTTGGACGCTCCAGTCACCCGTAATTGGTTTTGACAGTCTGTGTTTCGTTGTGTGTGTGTGAACAAGCTGTCTTTGGTGTACCATGTTCATGAGGTTCATGGGAAGAAGCTAGCAAAGCCCTGCCCAAATCTAAGCTTCCCCCTCCTCTTGTCTCCTCCCCTCCGATCTAGATCCATTGGCTGGGATCTCGGTGGTGGAATGCTGCTGGGACCCCCTTCTAACCTCCCCTCAACCCTCCCCTTGAGTCCACCCATCCACCCATTAGGAATTCCAGCAGGGCATTGTGGGTGGGATGAATGGGATGATTGCCAAGGAAATGAAGTAGGAAGTTTTCACAAGAGTTTAGTCTTTATGACTGCTTTGTTTTTTGTTCTATTTATCTATCTGTCTATCTATCTATCTGTCTATCAGTCATTCTGTCTAACATTGTTTGTCTGTCTGTCTGTCTGTCTAAATGTGACAACGGCCTAAAAACGGCCACATGCTAATGTGCTAATGGTTATTTATGATGTCCATACTATGATTTCTGACTGTTTTTGCAGCTCAGTTTTAGTTAGTTAAGACTTAGTGTTTGCTCTCCCATCCTGACTTGCTGAAAACTGTGTAAAGCCCTTCTAACACCAGCTAGACTGACCAACTAAGAACACTACACCAGCTAAGTTTAAAGCAAAAGTTTAGAGAGAATTGGTTGCATTGCTATATAATTTGAGAGAGCATTTCTGCTATGTTACAGCCTTTTTAAATTTGTGGCTTTACACACCCATTACAGTAGTGCAAGCAACTTGAAAATAAAACATTAATTTAATTCTACAAAGCATTTTAGGCATATCCAAATCCATTCCTAAATTAATTTACCTTTAATAAAGCCGTTTAAGGGAGTTTATTGGCTCCACTGTCCTTCTGGGGGCATCGAGTTCAACTGATGCAAAGCATCTGTACAATCTAATGAAAAAAAAACTGTCGTTCATTTATTGTGTGCCGTAATTGTCCAAGTGAATGAGCGTGGACCGGTTGGTGTGTTTTGGTCCCACACTGAGTCTGTGGGTTGCGTTCTGTGTGTGGCGCGGGACCCCCGCTCCTCAGGACGCTTTTGTGTGGGCCTCCAAAGAGGCCAAGTTCACAGAGACACAAAAGCGGGGAAGAAAACCGGAGGGAGTGGGGTGACAGGGGGCAGCTATCAAAGGATATCAGCACATTCTTACAGCCACTGCTCGCTAATGCATTGTGATTTGAATAGCAGAGCGGGGTGAATGAAATGAAGACTTGTAAAGAAGATGAGAAACTGAATTTGATAATGGATGTCAGGCCTTGTGGAATTCCAGATGCTTTTGAAATAACAGAATGGGGAATTGGTTCTGTGAAATCGTGAGATATAAAGATCAGACGCTTTGTTTGATTTTAAGAAACATGGCGCTTCTGAGTTGTTAGAAAGACTGCAAAATCATAAATGTGCTGTAAATATATTTCATCCATATATGACAAGTGTATTAGGAGATAAAGTGCTCTCTTTTCAAACTCAATCTGCTCTTTTTCTTTGCTTTTATTCGCAGACAGAAATGTATCTCTCTCTTATTCTGCTTGGGAGTGGGTGAAGAGAGCAAGAGGGGCCCTAAATCAAATAAACATCACAGCCCTGATTGCTTCATCTCTGCTTTCTAAGAAAACCAGACATCCAGGCTGAGAATAAACTCTATTTGCATTGTCTCTTCCGGCCGTGGACCTCTAAGTGTATTTTATTGAATCTGGTCTCATTAGAGAGCTGGACCAGCAGAGATGATGCTGCTGTAGACTATATAGATATAGCACTTATTTCCAGAGAGATATATATGAACACTACACTGTGTTTTGGACCCGTAATGGATTCTTCCCCACTCTTGAGTCTCTTGTTACTACAAACTCTGTTGTTTACGGCACTGATCTTGCATGCTCATTAATTACGGATGAGATGGTGGTGTCGTGCATCCTGATTTAGTCATAATGACTAAGTTATTTTCGTTGTGATGGGAGAAGATATCTGCCTTGATCTCTCTGCTCTTTTGATGGCTTGCATTGCTACTACAAAAGCAAAATGTATAATTATCCCTCTGATTAGCATATACTGTAACAAACACCTTCCCATAAATGTACAATAGTAACCAGTTAGCAAAAAATGCTGTAGTTAGTTAACATGATAAATCTGTGTACTATAAATAAAATGACAGATTTTGAGAGCTTCTTACATGGGTTGAAGGAGATCTAATATTAATTAGAATGCTTAAAACTATGGTTACCATGGTCACTTTTTGTTAGTACAATAGTGCATTTGTTGTTTTAAATTAAACTGTGGAATGAAGGTTTTGACACAACATGGTCCAGAGTGTCCAAAGAAAGATACAAATTTCTGACATTTCTTAACCATATTGTAATTGGAAAGAATGTCAGCTAAACTTGGCATCTAATAAGGATAAATACGCTTCTCTTCAGCCTCCAAACAGCAAAAAGACCTTGAGTTTTGAAGGAGGCCAAACCGTCTGCCAGCATTGTCCGTCTCCATGCAGCTAGAGGGAGCAGAGCATGATGGGAGGTGGGATTGTGGGGAGGTTTGGTTCTCACAGGCTTCACTTTCTGAGAATTCCTGCCAACAACCCTGAACACACACACACACACACACACACACACACACACTCTTCAATGCTGTTTCCCAATCATTGCCCTTCAATACAGACCTGTGGAATGAAGGGGGTCACGATGAGAGTCAGGCCACATGAGTGTATTGGTCAGAGCATGTGTATGAAAAAACTAAATTGCATTATATAAAAACTAAATAATATATTTGTGTAAATTATATGTATTTGTGTGTGTGTGTGTGTGTGTGTGTGTGTATGTATGTAGTAGAGGTCGAGCAATAGTGGATTTTTCTGATATTGATAGCTAGGTTGGACTATATTTGCCTATATAGATTTATCCACCGATAGTTTTTTAAATGAAAATTTAATGAAAACTAAAATAGCTCTGGGACCACCCAGAATATCTTCATAACACCATAGAAACCATCTAGAACACCTGAGCTACCACCTGGAACACCTTAAAAATGTCCCTGAAGCATCCAGAATTCCCTTGAAACTCCCTAGAAACCATCTAGAACCACCCAGAATACCCTAGCAATGCCATGGCAACCTTTAGCACTTTTTGCATTGTGCAAGTTGATTTGCATTTATTTCTGGTTTGCTTTGTAACACCAGTTTTCTTTGAAGTATGTTGGAGTAATATGTAAATACCCTGATATATTAATTCAGCAATTGTTCGGCGCCATTGTACACATCATCGTAGAATGGTATAACATAGAATTACCACAGCATTTTTTGTATGAGAGAAGAGATATACCAATATAACAAACATGTGCAATGGTCTTAATCTGTTATCTTTAATCATAATCTGTAATCTGCCTTTGCAGTCCAGTGTTACACAGGAGATGTTTTCTAGAATCTTTTCCTTTTTTCCTCATAGGCATATAGGCTTATCTGAGTTCCCAAATGCCTCTTCCTCAGCAGCTATCCTATTTGTGGAGTCAGACCTTTTGAAGAACTCTCTTAAAAAGCCTATTTAAAGGTCTGAACAGCATATTGTTCAGCGAGATCAGAGTAAAGCTCAAAAGACAGAAGAAGAAAGAGAGTGAGCATTTGGGGTCATACATCACTTAACTGGTCACATTAACTATTAACAATGTGTATCTGAAGTGCTTAACCCATAGTGGACGGCTGCTGGCTCCCTTTACAATAGTTTAAATCAGCGTAGGACAATGCCAGGGTCTCACAGAGGGCAGGAGATGGGCCGGGAATGAGAGCGTGGCGGCTACCTCTTCCTTTCACATGTGATCTACTTTATGGTCCCCTGTGGCGATACTCCCATGCATCACTGCACAATATCTTCCCTCATTATTTTTCAATTCCACAATTTATCACTTTCTACTGTTTAATGAGCTTCTTGTTGGTGCCCCAGTAATTCAAGACATTACATTTTTTTGAATCCTGGTAAATTGTCTTCAATGAAACCTATTTATTGCTTCATTTCCATGGGACATTCTTTAACATAAAACATATTAGTATTTAATTGGGCCCATTAAAGAAAAAAAAAGTAGTTCATTCAGTTTTAATGGAATGTTTTAAGAGTGAATTGGTGCCATAGGTCACATGACTCCTGTTTCAATGACTTAATATTACATTTATTCTCATTACAGCATACCCGTATGAAAATACCAAAGTGTTTGCTTCTACATTATTATCAAGATTAATGACCAACACCTTCCATCTATCCATCCATTCTCTAAACCATTTTGTATGGGTTATTTATTATTATTTATATATATATATATGTATATAATATTTTTTTTTTTTTTTTTTTTTGAAGACAAGGAATATTTCGCTGAAGTTTTTCTACTTTTTGGAGCTTGACAGCTTCAGTCACTTTCATATGGAAAAAAATAGAAACATTACCTTTTGTTCCACATAGAAGTCGTCATACAGGTTTATGAGGTCATAAAAGAAAGTAAATAATGACATGCTTGTCATATAAAACAATTCATTTGATTAAGCATCCTGACATAACCTACTGAACATAACCAGCATAAACTGATATTTAACTACATAAATGTCAATGAGTAATGCAAACATGTGCAAAGTATAACTGGATGGATTCATACGTTACTTATGAAATTATCATTTTAACAATACAAAGCCGTAAAATTATGCATTGCAAGGCTATATTTCATGGTCATAAAATAGTTTTAACCATAACTCAGCTTAACCAATTGACTAACATTTTACTGGAGCATTTTCTCATTGGTTTAGCATCAAAGTTACTGTAATTTTTCCAATCCTTGTGTATTATGTATTTGTTTAATCTAATGTTTCTCTATTTCTAAAGGGATCCTCACACCCTTTCCGTGTGTGCTCATAAAGAGAACACTAATGATTTTTGCTCCTTGTCCCCATGCACTTCCCGAACCCTGAGCCCAGAGCAATAATGAGCCTCTGTGTGTGTGTGTGTCTTTAGGGGGAAGGGATCCTGTTCCTGTTATTGTTAACTGCGGTCGTCCCCATTGAACCCTTTAGCTCCGTCCATACCAGTCATGTTTTTGAGGTTTGGTCTCCAAAAATGTTTCTGAGGCTCTGAATCTGAATAGATCCTTCATTAAAGGCGACACATTTTAAAGGTTGCAGTTTGTCTTGGGATTTCCACCAAACTGTCAGCGGGCCACCCTGATGTCAAGAATCGTGTCACAGGGGACTTGTGAAAATAGATCTAATTTGCTATTTCATATCAGCGCCATGCAGAAATGCCCCAGTTCAAAACATAGGTCTGTGCGGCATGTGATTTCCTTCACAATTAGAGCAGTGTTGTAGATTATCAGAGTTTGGCTAATGAGAAATCCTCACATGGGAATGTCACCGTTGAACATATGAGAGAACAGAGCAGCTGCTAAACAATCACATGCATGCGATCTGTTGTGAGTAAGTGAGTGTGTTTGACAGGCTGCAGGGTATCACCGCTTACACGTGCCGTATCGTCCCGTGGGAAGTGGGTAGTCATGTGCTCTAGAGGAAAAGGCCTTCAGTTGTGATTCAAAGGAATCGGAGAAAGGTCAAGAAAGGATTTAGAAAAGAACTGCGGGCTACAGTATTCCTTGCTTCACCCTCATCAATATAACATTTCCCTCATGCTTAACCTTTATTAAATAAGCCATGTGAGCTTGTGTGCATAAGTGTGTGTGGATTTAGAAAGTTTGCTGTCGTTTAACAGATTAAATACATCAAACGGTCTGTTTATTGATGATTACATAGGCTTTGCTCCAGTACTTGCCTGTGTAAATGCCATTTCAAGGCTTCTTAGACACTACTGATGCAAAAGACTAATCAAATATGGCAAAAATGTATTATTGCTTATTATTTGTCTTGTTTTCCAGTAAAATATTTAGATAACACTTTAGTATAGAGAGCAATTCTCACTATGAAGTAGTTGCTTATTAGCATGCCAATTATTAACATGTTGACTGTATATTAGTACTTACTGTATAAAGCACATATTCTGAATGACCATAATCTACAGTACATCCCTAATCCTATACAAAAACTAAATTTAACAACTAACTTACTAACTATTAAGCAGCAAATTAGGAGTTTGAGACAAAAAGTCGTAGTTAATGGTTTATAAAGTGTGACCAATATTTAAGACAAGAGTGTCGTATAAGATTTTAAGACTTGAATCTAGCTTGACTATAGCTTGAATTAAGTTTATATATTATCAAATGTCGTTAAACAAAAAGTTACAAAGCACTGACTAAGAAAAAACAGTTCTCAATCAGTAAACAAGCCATTTTAAGCCATTTTGTCCCTCTAGTAATAGATACAGTTTTTAGGATGTTCATACCAAATATTTCCGGTACGGGTCTTTCAGTATGGTACACATGTACATCAGTTCTAACGGCAGCATGGAGTGCGAATGAGCGCAATCATTCCTTCATCTTTACTAGTGAAGTGACGTGTAGCCAAGTATGGTGACCCATACTTGGAATTTGTATTCTGCATTTAACCCATCCAAGTGTATTTTACTTTACCTGTTACTGGTGTGTAGGGATGGGACGATAACCGGTTTTATTGATAACCGTGATAAAATGTGCTGAAGGTTAGTAATATCGTTTAAAAATGAATTATCATTAAAACCGTGTTTGATTATCGCGGTTTTAATAACTCACTATTAAATCATGTCCAGCCAGCAACAGTCTGACGCAAGCGCAGCGCACAATGTTTTTTTTTGTTTTTTTTCGAGAAGGAATGGCGAAAGTCAGTGACTTTTCTATGCTTTTCTATGCTTCTACACTTTTCATTGTAAGGAAGGAAATGCCACAGAATTTAATCTTTCTTTAAATTAAGTGCATAGAGTTGCTTGTTTTATTAGTTGTTTGTTGATTATTAAATATAAAACTTGCTGAAATGTTTTCAGTGTGAGCATCAACTATTTTTGAACACTTTCATCTCGTTTCAACAAAACCGTGATAATATTGATAATCGTGATAATTTTAGTCACTATAATCGTGATATTAAATTTTCATACTGTCCCATCCCTACTGGTGTCTTAACATTGTTATTTTATACACGTTATATTGTGTATGCGGTGTAATGCAATGTGTTTAAAGTTCAAAAAACACATTTTCCACACAATTATTGTTGCTCCGCTATGCCCCGCCTTTCTGAAACACGTACATTTTTACAAGGATCAAATTTCTGAAAAGCGAGGTGTATGGTGATTGGCCAGCTATCCAGTGTATTGTGATTGGCCGAATTCCTCAAGCATGTGACAAGCGTGTGACGCAAATTTTACACTGCTTTCCATACTGTGATGGCGTGTGTGATGCTGTAATGCCGCAACAATGTGCGACAAGCCAAAAACAATAAAATCCATTATAAACGAGGCATTTGTTGCATCCAGTAGGGACATAATTACTTATGACTTATACAGAGTCTTTTTGCATGTTGTGTTGCATTGTGTATCGCGCTGGGTGAACATGATACCATGTCTGTTTTTGTGATTGGAGAAACGACAAATAACAATCGCTAATCTACACTGCTCAAAACTCACGTTTGAATAATCGGTGACAAATCCTTTACACATGAAAACGTACTTACAGACTGTGAGTCAGAAGCGCCTGACTGTCCTTGCAAAGTTGGAATTGCCCCACTTTATAGAAACATACACCGGCATTGTTGGCTACTCTCCCTGGAAACAGTTCTCAACCTCTGTAAAATGCGCTACACACATCTAAATATTTGGTTTGAACTGTTCCGGAACAGTGTTTTAAATACAACTTAACCACTGATTTCTAGTTGTCGTCTTTTGGAAGGCCAAACTAAGTAGTTTCGATTTTACAACGAAACACACAGCGTCAATCTCAACGACATTGCCCCGGCGGTAACAGCGAGAATAAAAGTTATGCCTTATTTTTTTGCACGAACATTTGGGTGGCATTATGCAAATCTTTCAACATCTTGACATAGACATATGGGGGCGTGTTAGAATGAGCTGTTTAAGGTAGGTGCGGTTGACTCTTTGGATTTGATATTTAGTCTTTGCAACTTTACAGATGTTCTTTATGAAACAAATGCTCGTTACATTTAAAATTGCATCATATGACCCCTTTAATTTGTTTAAATGGTTAACGATATTGTCCACACAGCTGACAGCTTTACATGTTGTAGTTTGTTCCAGTTGTGCACGGAATAGACACTACTTTTCTGCACTTTCACTTCACACATATTCATTATTTTTTTTATCTCTTACATTTCACAACTGGAGGTGCTTTTAACAGGTGTGCCATCAGCGTTGCCGTTCAGCAGAGATGAGGACTGTTCCAAAATCTTTTTTCCACTAAACTTTTGATGCGCATCATCTCAGTTTATTATGTCAACATAACATAAGATGTGAAATCAAAATAATCGAGAAAAAAGGCACATTTTTAAGTCATAACGTAAATTTATATTGTCACCAGTAGCGACAACAAAAACTTGCAAATTAATATTTTGGTCTTAGTCTGGAACACTGCACTGTGTAAATACAAGTATAAATTTTATAATTTAGAATTTAATAATAAAAAAAAAACTGCATTGTGAAATTTACGTGTTTGCAAAAATATATATATATTTGAGTGTTGATTTATTATAGTTAAAAGGGGGGTACAATGGTCTTTCATGTATTCAGAGTTGTTCACAGTGTCAAAGAGATGGATTATCATGTTAAACATGTATAGTTTTGTGCCAAAAATCTTACTTCCGGGTTGGTACAAGTTTCGGCTGTTTTTTTCGATCGTGGATTTAATGACATAGACGATGGTGGAACTCCTTATATGAGCATTTCTCTCAGAAAAGCGTACCCGCGCACACGTTGACCGGAGGAGGGCGAGACCGCGCACATCAACGCGCTTCATCAGGTTATTGTCGGCAGCGCTGCATAGGATTTGTTTGAGAATGTCTCCAATTTAAGTGTGTTTTTGGATGTGAAGGAAAGTTTACCGTGTTCAGTTTCCCAAAGAACCCATCATTACACAAACGGTGGATGCAGTTTGTTTTTCCGGGGCAGCAATGGAGTGTATCAAGTGCCTTTGTGTGTTCTGTTGTGTGTTTTGTGTGTGCCTTTGAATGTTTTATAAACAAGGCCCAAGTCGATGCTGGATTTGCACATCGTTTGCTATTAAAAATGGAGTGGTCCAAGTACAACTGCATCAGATTTCTTCAAATGTTTATATATATATTATATTTATCATTTATTTTGCTATAATTATTTAGAATACATTTATTTGTTTAGAATAGATTTAGTCTGTAGTCATAATATCTGAGATTTGTTCATTAGGTTTGATTTTCTCTCTCATCTTGTTTCTACATTAGTCATGCACTATTGCACAGCCAGGAAGTGACATCAGTTTAACATTTGTCCCCTCCAGTGTCATTAGCCTGTGACCTACTTTAGCTCTCTTTTTGTCACTTAACACCTGGTCATTTTCCCAGGATGCTTTACTCATCTTCACTTTTTGGTCTCTGACACACTTCCACCTGCTTGGGCCTGTCGTACTTGATAAAACAATACCGATTTGTTAGCCCACACCTGCACCGCTCCACCTGTTCAGAGTCCACCATGACTAAACCTCACTGACTTATCAGTTTCTCAACTGTCATGACAGGTCATGGGCCACAAAATGCCTCTGTAAACGTCTATAAAAGTCTGTTTTC
Source organism: Carassius carassius (assembly GCF_963082965.1). Classification (NCBI taxonomy): domain Eukaryota; kingdom Metazoa; phylum Chordata; class Actinopteri; order Cypriniformes; family Cyprinidae; genus Carassius; species Carassius carassius. The sequence goes on along the minus strand of NC_081775.1, from coordinate 27,059,835 downwards.
TGCCTATGAGCCATCTGCCATCTTTACTCAGGTAGGTTCAGGCTGTGAGAGCCAGGGATCCATCATCGGCCGTGTCATTAATCCTAATTAGATTACAGATGATGGCATGGCACTAGACCTGAAGTCCGTTATATTGAGCAGGAAATTTACAGCACGTCTGATCGCAGGTGTAACGCACAGTAGCAGCTGGATGAAGCGGGACCGCTTAATGCATTAACGCTCATCCGGGAGGGGCGAAGAGGGGTAATTATCCCTGACAGAAGCTCCTTGTGTTGTTATGGGCAGTGGGAATTAGGAACAGAGATAATTGTATAATAAAGGCTATTTCTAATATGAGTGTCAAGAGTTATACAGTAGATTCAAACCCCAATGAAGGGATTTTAAATTAGAAATTAAAAATCTGCCATTATTTTTTAACATTCAATTTGTTGAAAATCTATATGACTTTTCTCTGGGGAAGAAAAATAAAAATTGTGGAATATTTATGGCATTTAATGTTAAACTATATGGATGGATGTTGTCCATCTTGTAAAGTCAAACCACAGAAAATAGCTTAAGTTTAAAGCACATTAATTGTCATTTGGACATTAGCACAATAATAGTCATCAAGTTTTGTTATATGGAAAAGAATGGCAAAAATTTCACTTGCAGAGTCATATTTTGGGAAAAACAAGGGTGAGTGAAGGATGAACTAAACTTTTTATAATTATACTTAGTGACAGTATTAGTGTTGTTAGTGTTAAGAAACTCTTAAAATTGTTTTTGATAATTAACCAAGCTGAAACAGAATATTACATAAAAAATATACAATGAAAATTAGAAATATTCCCTTGCAACTAACTGAAATGAAACGTCTAAGTTGAAGTACTAAAATGACCAAAACTAAATACAAATCAGTTAAAGCTAAACAGAAATAAGAAAAATAAATTCAGATCAATGCAATTGCCATGCTTTTCCAGCTGAATAATAAAAATCAATAATTAATGTAATTAACTGTTTGTAATCAAAAAACAAAGGCGCTCTAAAAATGCTTTTTGAGGTCATAAACATAGATAAAAGTCATCCGTGGTCATGACTTGATAAATATCTCAGTGTAACTAAAATTTGATAAAAAAAAAAATAATAATTATAATAATCTGCAGATATATAGGAATAGAAGATGATTCAAAATATTAATAAATGCTATAATTGTATTTAAATAGTTCAACATAATACTGCACAATATGAATAAAAATAAATAAAAAATACAAAAATCATTTGTCATTATATTCTTATGACAAGAATAGTAATTTTACAGTGCAGCACAAATTACTGTTTCTCCATCTTTTCAGCACCAAAAAACGAATTAAAAACAGATTTAAAAAATGCTTTCAGTATGAATAAGATGCACAGCAAGAGCTTCAAAAAGGGCTATCACTAAAAAGTATGCCTCATTATACAGTCATGCATTTTATATTTTATCCTTTTCAACAGGTCCCGATATTTACATTTGGGTCTCCTGACACAGCTGTAATTGTTTTGGCAGCTGTGTTCTGTGATTACAAGAGCAGAGGTAACGGTGAATCCAAAGTGTCATGCTGGGAGATCAGGCGTGCCGCGGCTAATGAGAAACACTGGTCACATGATCCGTGGGGGCGGCCCGTGCTGAGCCAGAGACACCCAGACAGGTGTTGGCAGTCACGTTACTATGGAAACTGAAAGATGACACCTTCAAAGGTTTGTCAGAACAGAATAAGCCTCATGCGGGCACTATCAAACCTTTGGTTTGGGTTCAGTGTCTCGACACAAATTAGATCGGAATGATCCGACCCGCCCTGCCGCCAGCAAAGCAGGAGAGAACATGGAGATGTTTACATTCCAGGCCTTTGATTACATCTCATCTGAATATTTGCAGTACTATCAGTACTTGGTGGCACTGAAGTTCATGGTAATGTCGCTCTGATAGCTGGTGGCAGCAGGACTGCCTTGTAAAATCACGTTAAAATATAAAATGTTTGGGACTGAGCACAGATGACAACAACTAACAAGATGAATCCATTCTAAACAGGACTTTACTTGAATTTAGTTTCTGATGGTGCCCATGCATTGAATGGTTAGTTTTTTTTCTTTTTTTTTTTCATTTATGCACACTGATGTTGCTCCATACCCATATGGAGAAACATTTTCTAAAGACATTTGCTAGCAAAAAAGAGAACCAGTGACATCAAACCTGTTAAAACACATTTTAACGTGCCATATTTGAAATTAATTTGACTTAAGATTATTTGAGAACTATGGGGAGGTTTGTCAGCAAAGTTTTATTACTTTTTTGAGAAGCAACAATGCATAATTATGTGTGCACACCAAAAGCTAAACTAATATTTGCATCATGTTACTTGCTTTATATCACTATCGGGATGTTTTTCGCATCACTTGCACTAAGAAAACATAATGCTCTCTTCCATTTTCCAATACAATCAGATGTGTTTTAATGGACATGTCAGTAAGCTCTTCGCTGATTAGCTTCTGCAACAATGCATTGTGCAAATTTTCTGCTTGAGTTGAAAATCGCAGTCGTGTCACCCGGTGCAAATTCACGTCTATTCACGTCTTTGCAGTGATTTTGTATGTGATCAACTTGCACAAATAATTACATTTTTAAGAAATTCCGGGTTTTATTTCGAAGATATTTTTTTTAGAGAGAGAGAGACATTTTTATTAAAGTTTTTTTTTTCTAATATTTTTCCTCACTTATTTTGTTTAAAGTTAAACCCACAGAAAAACTGCTTTTGCATAAAATGCAAAAAGCTCTCTCTGCTTCCCCATCTACAGGTCTTAACCAAGAGTACGTTGCGGTCCATTCGCAAAAGTGCATCTTCTCTTTTTCGTGGCCACACTGGTCATTGGCTGAAGGGGCCGTACACTTATCGGCCTAAAAACGCGTGGAAAACGTGCCGCTTTCTGATTTTTTCCAAAAGCCTTCAGCACTTGAGCTCCTGAGGCATCTGCCATTGCTAAGCAGCCATGACCTGCTCTCTCCATGAAGGCGCGGAAATTTCAGCAGCAATGGATAAATGGATTTGCAGCACTAAAAAATGCTTGCAGTAGCTCTGCTACTATAACATTTAAATTAATTTAAAAAAGTCAATCCATATACAGCTATGATCAGCTGTTCCTTCATCTTGGCTGAGCTTTCAACATTGACCTCGTCGCTTCCATTATGAGCCTGCATACCGCACGCCTGCATTTGAAATAACCATCTTGAGCGTGCAAAAGACGCGATATGTGAAGGGCCCCTAACCTGACCGAACAGCGCGCGCGCTCTCCAAATGGAGATTGTTGAATGTTGAGGAGGCGTTCGAGCACCAGTCAACAGTTTGATTGACGTACGACTCAGCCTGTCGACTAACGCTTGTATTGCTCTCCTCTGAACTATTGGACATAAGTTAAAAGTACGCCTATGGACGTATCCGTGTATTTATTAGGTAGGGTCGAATGAAAAGCGGGACAAATGCTCAATTTGCGTGAGGCGGGACAAAGGGTAAAATTGCTGTACAGTAACGTAAAGCGGGACAGGTGGTCACTCTATAATCACAACAGTTATTCAGCCAATAAAATGTAGGCCTATGTATTTCAAAATTCTTTCTAGTACTATATAAATTACAAAGGTTTAATTGGCATCTTTGTTTCAAACGCCTCGACCGACCGCGAACCGAATATCATAGAAAATATTTTTGGATGACTCGTAACCGCGGGTGACCGCAGACACCCACTCATTTTGGATCAACCCGCGCATCACTGATTCCCATATTTGATGGTCAAAAAAATCTGAAAAAGATTCTTCTTTGATGTACTTTACAGTACAGTTGAAATAGAATGGTATACAAATAATCACATATCTCATTGTCTGTTCGTCTGTATCTTCAACATCAGAACCATTTCAGAAAAGAGATAAAAAAATAGTGTTTACATTCAAGAATTGCTTCATAAGGAAATTTATCTCATTTTTTTAAGGACTAAAAATATTTTTAATGCAAAGCAAGACAATCATTTAGCAGTACATGCTGTTCGATAGGGTTATTGTTTATATTTTAATGATTTTGAATGTGCTTATCGCTTACGATTCTTAGTGATTCCCAGTTTCAATTCCAAAAAGCTATTTTAAAAAAGAAAATCAAACATTTAAATATCATCTGTGTCTTTTTTCAAAACATTGTTGCAAGTGAATATTATGAATAGAAATTGGCAGCCTAAAGAACACTTACACGAGGAACTTTTATCTGTGGTTCTCTTGCGAGAGCTCTCTCGTACTGCGTCTTAGCTAAGACGCTAGGGGAAAAGTCTCTTTTCACGAAATACTGAAGCAAAAAATTATCCTTAATTTTGTATTTTTGTAAAGCGCATTTGCAGCAGTACACAGCCATAGGCGAGACGGCTCGTTCGCTCATTGGCTTGTTCTGCGGCAACTGCACAGCCTATCGAGCGCAGGCTGATGCAACATCAGACCAATAAGGGCGCTTCGCGCCCTTCTTGCCACTTCCCGCCGAAACGGGTGTGGCCCAACCTATAAAAGGAGCTCGAAAAGGCTGACTCACCTGATTTTTTATCTCTTCAGCGAAGCTCACGCATCGCTGGATCACGAGGAAGCAAGCGCCGTCTGGAAGAGCATATCAGCAGGACGAGCCATCCTGAAGCCGCTGGCATCGCCGCCTTCCACTACTGTTCCTGCTGCGCTATCCGGCGCCCATATCCTTTACATCCTTGTTCTGTTATATCCTGTGTGTGTGTTCGCCCTGCGATGCACATTCACAAAATAGCTGCGTCTTTTTAAAGATGCCCTCGTGTGGCTCGTACAGAGCCCCGCTCAGCAAAGGAGATCGTCACGTCATCTGCGTCTCCTGTTTGGGTGAGGACCATGCAGCGCTCGCTGACGGCGGATGCCCTCATTGCGAGTTAATGCCTATGGTGACTCTGAGGACTCGCCTGGCATCCTTCTCGAAGCCTGCATCATCCGCTGCGCCGCAGCGCCGTAAGAAGCGCCGCTCGCAGCGCCTACCAGAACCGCCTCCAGCTCGGCCGAGCTCGTCGGTTCCCTCCGCTTCGCCGACCTCCCCTGCATCGCTTCCCGATGCTCAGCATCCGCTGCTTGCCGACGCGTCATCTGAGGAAGTGGATCTCAGGCCCACGTCGGAGGAAGAAGACACGTGCTCTCTGCTTGCTTCGGGCAGTGAGGGTTGGGCGAGCTCCGTGGATCTCGCGCCCGCTGCTAAGAGGCCCAGCAGACGGGGGGATATCGATAAGGAGCTGATGCGTGTACTCTCGCTGGCCGCGGCGAGCCTCGACCTCGAGTGGTCTGCACCAGCGCCCCCTTCACGTTCCCGGCTGGATGGTAGCTATCTTCCGGATGAGCGCTCTTCCTCAAGCTCAAAGCACGCCCCTTTTCTTCCTGAGCTTCACGAAGAAGTGGCGAAAGCTTGGGACGCTCCATTCTCGGCGAGAATCCGCTCATCTGTTTCGCCAGCATTCTCCACACTGGACGGTGCTAAGAACAGAGGCTACCTGTCACTTCCGCCGGTGGAACAGGCTATAGCAGCGCACCTTTGCCCGCCCTCTGCTGGACGGCAGACTAAGGCGGCGTTGCCATCCAAAGCCTGCCGCATGACGTCATCGCTGCTAGCACGGATATTCTCTGCTGCTGGGCAGGCTGCGTCTGCGCTACACACCATGGCTATGCTACAGATTTTCCAGGGCGATCTTCTCCGCAAGCTGGATGAGATGGGACCTGAAGCGATCTGTCTCGCGGATCTGAGGAGTGCTTCGGATCTCTCCCTCCGCGCTACTAAGTCCGCTGCACAGGCCATGGGACGGGTTATGGCTTCCGCTACGGTGGCTGAGAGGCATTTGTGGCTGACGCTTTCTGACATCAAGGAGTCTGAGCGCGCTGCGTTCCTTGACGCACCGCTAACTCCTGCCGGCCTCTTCGGATCTTCCGTCAACGAGTTTGTGGAGAGATTCGCCGAGGACCAGAAAGCTTCGCAGGCGTTCAAGCACTTCTTGCCGAAGCGCTCCAGTTCTGCAGCTAGCCGCTCTAGACCGGCCCCACAGAGCTCTCAGTCACGCCCACCGCCTCCTGCTGCATCATCGCGACAGCGTCAGCAACGCAGCTCGGGACCCCGTTCTCGCTCTTCAAGCCGTTGCCCCACGCCGCGGGAGCCGCGGCAGAGGATTGCGGTGAAGCCAGAAGCCCCGAAAGCATCCTAGCACTGCTGGGAAAGCGCCGGTGTTCGAGTTCCGCTGTGGCCGAGCTCTCACCCAAGCGTGCCGCTGTTGCAGTTCCAAGATTTGTGACTGCCTCAGTGTCTTCTGCAATGCGCAAGCCTGCACGAGTGCCCGCTTGCCTGCACACAAAAGCCGTTATCACGGCTACCCAGATGTTTCACAAAAAGAGTGTTTTTTCTGGTGTTCCGGCCACGGCCGATGGTGCTATAAATGTTGTGACGATGCCCACTCATCAGTGCCCATCTCCACATGTAAGCACAGCCCTGCACACAGGGCCTGCACCCATAATGTCGACTCAAATCGGTCGCGCACACTGCATAGTAAGCGTGCCCACCCCTCAGTGCCCACAATTACTATGTCACACGTGTCATGTGGTTTCTGTAAAAACGAAACCCGTGCACGCTCGTCCGGCCACGGCCGATGGTGCTATAAATGCAGTGACGATGCCCACTACCCAGTGCCCATCTCCACATGTAAACACAGCCCTGCACACAGGGCTAGCGCACATAAGATCGACACAGATCGGTCGAGCGTGCCGCATAGTAAATGTGCCCACTTCCCAGTGCCCACATACACTGTCACATACTGCGCGGGGCTTCTGTAAAAACGAGGCCCGTGCACGTACATTCTGCACAGGCAGACAGCGAGTTGAAAGTGGTAAATGTGCACACATGCAGCCCACAGTTACTCGCAGATATATCGAGTCCCACGGGACCTGCTCAGCCTCCCCCCAGTCAGTTAAACGCCGGAACGGGGTCGAGGAAGAGCGATCTGCCCGCTGTGATCAGCGCGCTCCCCGCCTCAGATGCGCAGCACACTCGAGCGCCGCCGTTGCCCAGTCAACAGAGCGCGCTTCGCATCCAGCCCTTAGCCATTCATGCAGATGCATGGTCAGCGCTTCCAGGGGTTTCGGATTGGGTGCTAGGCATTATAAAGAGAGGCTTCTCGCTACAGTTTTCTCGACGCCCACCGCGCTTTTCAGCGCGCGTCGAAACTACGGTCAAAACAGAAGTAGCACACATACTTCGGGCCGAAATATCAAAACTGTCGAGCAAAGGGGCTGTAGAGCCTGTGTCTCAAGCTCAAAGCGAGGGGGGGCTGTACAGCAGATACTTTCTGGTGCCCAAGAGAGACGGGGGTCTCAGGCCCATACTGGATCTAAGACAGCTGAACAAGGCATTGATGAAACGCAGTTTCAAAATGCTCACGACCAGGAAGCTCCTCGCGCAGATTCGCAGAGGGGACTGGTTCATGTCAATAGATCTGAAGGACGCGTATTTTCAAATACAGATAGCGTCAAACCACAGGCGATATTTGAGATTCGCCTTCGAGGGCCAGGCATACCAGTTTACAGTCCTGCCATTCGGCTTGTCCGTAGCTCCTCGTACGTTTACGAGGTGCATGGATGCAGCGCTCGCTCCTCTCAGACTCAGAGGCATACGAGTGCTGAATTATTTGGACGACTGGCTGGTTCTGGCCCGATCACGAGCGGAGCTCGTGGACCACAGGGCCGTTTTACTCGATCACCTCGAGAAGCTCGGCCTCAGTGTCAATTGGGCGAAGAGTTCGCTGAACCCCAGTCAGAAGATCCTGTTTCTGGGTATAGTTCTGAACTCGTGTTCCATGACGGCGCGGCTGTCACCACAGCGCGCGATGGGCATTCAGCGCACAGCGAGTTCTTTCCGCTGCGGCGCGACCGTGTCGCTCAAACACTGTCAAAAGATGCTGGGTCTCATGGCCTCAGCATCTCCGGTTCTGCAGCTGGGCCTGCTCCGCATGCGCCCCCTGCAGTTCTGGCTGAAGGCTCGGGTGCCGCGCAGAGCATGGGCGTCTGGCCGGCTGCATTTCAAGGTCGATCAGAGCTGTGTTGCGGCTCTAGCACCTTGGACAGCGAACGGCTGGTACCGATCAGGTGTAAGCCTGGGGACTTCCCCGAGTGTGAAAATGGTGTCGACGGACGCCTCCACTTCGGGATGGGGAGCGCTGCTCGAAGGCAGACCATCCTTTGGCCTATGGTCAGAACGGGAAAAGCTCCATCATATCAACTGCCTGGAAATGCTGGCAGTGGAGAACGCGCTGACGCGCTTTTGACCCCATATCAAGGATCACCACGTCGTAGTCCGTTCGGACAACATGTCCGTGGTGTCCTACATAAATTGCCAGGGCGGTCTCGGGTCCCGAAACCTGTGCAGGCTGACGGAACGCCTCCTGGTTTGGGCTCAGCGCAACGTGCGCTCGCTGAGAGCAGTGCATGTGCCTGGACTGCAGAATCTGGGTCCAGACAGGCTGTCCAGAGGCAATGTTCCTACGGGCGAATGGTCTCTACACCCGCAAACAGTCCGGCTGTTGTGGGAGAGAATTGGCATGGCGGAGGTGGACCTCTTTGCGTCCCATGAAAACGCTCCCTGCCCCGCGTTCTTTTCCAGGAACGAAAGCGCGCTGTCACGGAGATGGCCGTGCTGCCCGCTTTATGCGTTCCCTCCCGTCTCCCTCCTTCCGCAGGTGATAGAACGGGTGAGAGAAACGAGATGTTCAATACTGCTTGTAGCACCTCTTTGGAAGAACCAACCATGGTTCCCAGATTTGATGCAGTTAGCAGATGTCGCCCCGTGGCCGGTACCGTTGAGGAGGGACCTCCTCTCGCAGGCCAGGGGCTCGATTTGGCTCCCTCAACCGGAGTTGCGGTCCCTCCATGTATGGTGCTCAACGGTTACCCGCTGATCTCGCAGTGGGAGTGCTAAATACCATCACTCAGGCTAGAGCTCCGTCGACACGACGTCTGTATGCCTCGAAGTGGTCGGTGTTCTCCAGCTGGTGCACAGCTCGAGGTTATTCACCCCTTAGTCGTGAGGTGACGGAGGTCCTCTCCTTCCTACAGGAGCTGTTGGATAAGGGCAGAGCCCCATCCACGCTCAAAGTTTATGTGGCGGCCATCGCGGTGTTTTCTGAATCCGCGTCCGGTCAGTCAATAGGAAGGAACGATTTAGTCATCCGGTTCCTCAGAGGAGCTAGGAGGCTGAATCCTCCCAGACCTCCGTCAGTCCCTATGTGGGACCTCGCGGCAGTTTTGGAGGCCTTGAAGGGTCCCTCTTTTGAGCCTATCCAATCGGTTAGCCTTCAGCATCTGTCGTTCAAGACCGTATTCTTGTTGGCTCTCGCTTCTGTGAAGCGTGTGGGTGATTTGCACGCGTTCTCGGTGAGCCAGTCGTGCTTGGAGTTTGACTCAAGGGTCATACTCAAACCTAGGCACGGTTATGTGCCGAAATTCCTCAACACACCGTTTTGGGCTCAGGTTATTGCCCTGTCTGCCCTGCCGGTGTCAGGGAAGGATGGAGACTCGAGTCTTCTTTGCCCTGTCAGGGTTTTAAGAGCTTATGTGTCTCGCTCTGCTGCCTTTCGGCAGACGGAGCAGCTGTTTGTCTCGTTCGGTGGTTGTTCCAAGGGAATGGCTGTTTCGAGACAGACTCTATCCAGATGGATAGTTGACGCCATAGCGTTAGCTTACGCTTCCAGGGGCCTTCAGTGCCCGTTGGGCGTCAGAGCACACTCCACAAGAGGCGTCCCCTCATCGTGGGCGTGGTCTACTGGGATCTCCTTGCAGGATATATGTATGGCGGCAGGTTGGGCCTCGCCGTCTACATTTATCAGGTTCTATAACCTGGAGGTCCCCGCCTTGCAAGCAAGGCTGTTGACGGTATAGTCGAATCAGGGCCCTGAGGGGAATTCTGAGTTCACGAGCGCTATGTGCTGCCGACTGTTATATGGGCAGTATTGCGTAAGACCCGCATTGCCACATTGGTCAGGCCTTGCCTCGGCTGTGTGATGTCATATTGCCGCATCTACGGATGCTGCTAGATATAGGACGGAGGGCTTTTTCCCTTTTCTGTCCTGGACTCTCTGTGAGTCCCTCAGGTGACTGTGCACTGTAAATCCTGGGCGTTGCTTTCAGGTTTATTGGTGTGCGATCCCTGTGCGCACATTGTTTTACATTGGGTTCCCGTAGCATCTTAGCTAAGACGCAGTACGAGAGAGCTCTCGTAAGAGAACGTACTCGGTTACTAAACGTAACCTCGGTTCTCTCTAGAAGAGCGAACGAGTACTAAGTTCTCTGCCGTGCGTACGATTCACTCTGGTTCGCTTCGGCAATGAAATAAAGTTGAGTCAGCCTTTTCCAGCTCCTTTTATAGGTTGGGCCACACCCGTTTCGGCGGGAAGTGGCAAGAAGGGCGCGAAGCGCCCTTATTGGTCTGATGTTGCATCAGCCTGCGCTCAATAGGCTGTGCAGTTGCCACAGAACAAGCCAATGAGCGAACGAGCCGTCTCGCCTATGGCTGTGTACTGCTGCAAATGCGCTTTACAAAAATACAAAATTAAGGATAATTTTTTGCTTCAGTATTTCGTGAAAAGAGACTTTACAGTACTCGTTCGCTCTTCTAGAGAGAACCGAGGTTACGTTTAGTAACCGAGTACGTTTTAACAAAAATACCACGACAAAAACTAGACTAACTAGTATAGATTTCATACATTTATAAAAGACAAGTAAACATTCAGTTATAAAATAAGAACAAACAAATTATCAATAGCAAAAAAAGTTTGGTAAAGAAATTGTAATTAAATGTAAAATGTCACTGCATAGTTTTCTTTTCTAGAAATGAAATATAGACTAATCCTCATTACAAAAGTTATTCAGTCAAAATGAGTGAAATAATAATTATTTTTATTTTTTTTACATTATTGGAACAGAATAGGCTGCTGTCACTTTAAGACCTAATGCACAGATCAAATATATACTTTATATATTTTACACATTCGGTTTCTTTCTCTATTGTTTACTTTCACTTAAGACAATTTTTACATAATTTTGTTTGCATGTACATTCAAGCACTAGATGCCCACGAAAGAAAATGGAATTCAGTTTTCAGTTTGTGGTTCTCAGTGGGTCTTTAAAGGTTGAAAACCTTGCTTCAAAAAATATTTGTTTAATTCTGAATTTGCTAAATCTCTCTAGCTTCATGCTAAAATTTTAGAATCAGTTGACACTTGATGAGTAACCATATCCAGCTTTGACGTGGACTCTCTAAATCAGCATTTGCAAAAATAATCACCATGTGACTCCAGCATTTCTGTCACAGCCTTCTGTCATCATCCAAACTCATAATGGAATCATAGGATGACTGGGAGTCATATGATCTTATCTAAGACAGAATACTTTGTGTGTCCCTCACGCCAAGTTCCCGATCTTCGCATTCCAGTGTCACATTCCCCCAGTCACAGGCTCGTGGTCCCTGATTTGAGTCTTCTGGTGCACTGGCCCCCCTTCGCTGAGGTCTAATGTCAGGCTAATGGCGTAAGGCGCTGTTCTCTTTGGCCATATAAGGATGCTTTAAGTTCTCTTGTTAGCTGTGTTATTCTTAGTCTGTTTTGAGTGTGAAATAATGACATCGCCTGGAAGACTTGCCATGAATGGAGTTGGAAGCGATGTGGAAAACACTTTCCTGATTTACACTTTGATATCGAGGAACTGAGCAGCTGGTGGTGTTATTGTTATTGGAAAATCCGTTTTGTTAGTCAGAACTGCATGTTTCTGATAAACATTAGTCATGGGTGTTACTGCAACAAGTCCGCGTTTAAATGAGTCACATCTAGAGGAATTACGTTTATCTTTTGTGATATTCAGAAAGCTGATTGTACTGTTAAAAGTCAACATGAATTTCTATTTGCAACCCATTTTATGTCTGTAAATTGATGCATTTGAATTGAAAACATTATATTCAATGAGAAAAATGTTGGGCCGGACTGTTTGCTTCGTTGCAAAAACAATGCTATAGGTTTTATACAATAGTCTGTTCAGCCAAAGTGACGTCACAGGAAAAAGATAACTTGTATGAGAGGAAGAGTAGATTATTATGTGTTTTTACCTGTCAGTGGTGTCTTAATTATTTATTGTATGTTTAAATAAATTTATGAAACGAGTTATGACAACCGCTGTGTAAATGAATACATTTCAATAAAAATTTTGACATTTTATAATTTAGAAGTTAATTTAAAAATTGCATTATGTGCAACTTGCATGTTTGCATTTTTTAAAGCTGAGTCTTGATTATTATATTTAAAATAAATAGTAATTAAATTTAAGTTTGGGCTCGGTTGGTAATTGTTACCTTATAGTAATGTAAAAGTGTTACCCTTTACACTGTAAAACATTTCACGTTGGTTAAACTTATAAACGAAAGTTCACCTGCTGCCTTAAAAATGTGAGTTAACTCAACTTACAGATACTCTTTGTTTCAACTCAAGAAGTTAAGTTTTACAATTTATTAAACTAATGGTCATTTGTTGTTTCAACTTGATGCTCTGAGTTAAAACAACTTACTAGGTTACATTATCAGTTCAAGAAAACTCAAATCAGCTCATAATAAATAGACTTGTAACTGGTCAAAAATGTAAAAAATTTATTGAAATAAATTCAAGTAAAATGTACAAGCTTTAACATTGGTTTGAAAATACAAATTCTTGTAGGAAAACCGGTTTTAAAAATTTAAGAACACAAGTGCTTAAACATCCATTTCATCAAAACATCAAAGATTCTCTAATAATATACAGAACTAGAAGAAAGGTAGATGAGTGGTATAAAAGAGGTATAGAAAATGTAACTGAGGGGGAAAGAAAAAGGCATGAATTGGGGAAAAATGAGGAGTGGCAGGCCGTGTGTAATGATATAAAATAACGGCTCATCAATCACTTTAAAGATTGTAAGTGTTCTCTATATAAACAAGTACATGTAGCTTTCTGACATTTGAATGATTTGCACAATACATGGTCATTGACTGTGTTGAACAATACTCATGTAGTAAACTCTCACTAAAAGCAATAAGAACACACATGTGAAATTGATCTATTTCCAATAAATGCTCAAAGGTTTTTCCTTATAGTAAACACTTGACCAACATTCAGCATTTGAGATTCCAGATAAAGCAAAAAAATAAATAAAAATAGGAAGAAAAAAAAAAAAACTTTATTTTGTTATATTTGTACATGATATTATTGATGACATGTTTAGGCATAATATATAGTGTAGTACTTAGATTAACTGACAGTCTAAAAAGCATTTTAGCATAAATTATTACTGATTCTGGGATAAAAAAATAATAATAAACATATTGTAATAGTTAAGCTGATTGACTTTTTCCCTACACATACTGCTCTACAATGAATTCAGTATCATCAGTACATTCACAAGATTTAAATATATATTCTTACATCACACATCTTGATTATCTCAGAAGTCTCCTCTGAAAGGAAGCGTAGAAGTCCAAGTAGGGCAGCTTTTCTTCTGTTCCAATGTGTGTCCTACATACAATTATAAACAATACTGAGTGACTCCAATATATATATACATTAAAACACTTATATTTGTGCAAACTGATCAAATTGGGTTCATTTTTATTCATACCTCCTTATCAAGGCACTGTATAACTGCTAAGGCTCAAGCTCCTGCTTGATGATACAGATGCTTTGTACAGGTCTAAAAGACACCAAGGCATCTAGTCCATCCAAGAATGACTGCAGACGATCAGTGGTGAACTCTGTGCTCATCTGAAACAGACACAAGACAGGAGGAAAAATGGAGCCAAAGAGATTAATAGTGGGCAGCAAGTACAGATGAAAAATAATCACATATGTAAATCAAATGCCATCTTATAACATAAATGATTAAAGAGGTCATATATAGAGGTCATGTCACAAGTAATAAAATCAAGAATAAAGAATGTTTTAAAAATAAGCAAGTTCACAATTACCTTATTGTAAAATGAACATCCACAGCTTCTTGAAAACTTGTAGGGTGACACTTTATATCTTGAGGTGACAGTAACTTTGAATAGGAATCAACAGCTGTGACGGTGCAGAAAAGCAGTAGCATATCAGCAGAAGCAATATAGACTAAGCATATGAAATTGTACAAAAAGAATTGCATGGTCTGCATTAAATATGTTGTATGACTGCATTAGGCCTGCAACAAATATACAAGTTAAACAGCAAAATATTTTAATATCAGTAAGGATGTGTTAACTGTACCTCATTGTAACATGAATGTCCTTAAAATCAGCTTTTTGAAAACTCTGCAGGGTGACAAACCTTATATCTTGAGCTGACAATAACTTTGAAGAGGGAGAGCTGTAATGGAGTGAAAAAGCAGTAGCATATCAGTAGAAGCAATATAAACTAAGCATATGAAATTGTGCTATACAGCTGTCAGAAACGTTTAAAACTTTTATATATACACACAGTAGGAAATGTACAAAATATCTTCATGGAACCTGATCTTTACTTAATAGCCTAATGATTTTTGATATAAAATAAAAATTGATAATTTTGACCCATACAATTTATTTTTGGCAAATGCTAAAAAATATACCCTAGCGATTTAAGGTTTTGTGGTACAGGGTTACAAATGTCACTTTTGTTCATATAGCAGTACTTTTAAATGAAAAAAGTGCACAATACACTACTTTTGAATGTATTATTAGTTTTGTTTTGTTTAATTGCAATTAATCGCAAACCATCATGCAATTGATCGCAATTAAAAATCTTAATCATTGCCCAGCACTAATATATATATTATTGTCAAATATTATTAAAATTGAATCTACTTTAATATATTTTCAATTAAAATGCATTCCTGTGATACAACGCTGAATTAGCCATTACGTCTCATGACCCTTCAGAAATAATTTCAAATTATTATTATCAGTTAAAAACAGCTGCTTAATATTTTTGTGGAAACATTTAAAATATATATATATAATTTAATAAAATTATTTAATAAAATCTAATGTCACGTTATAACTTTACTGTCTCTTTTGATTAATTTAGCAGATCCTTACTGAATAAAAGTATTTAAAAAAACAATTGCAAAACAAAGTCGTAACTTCAGCTTTGCCATCATTTCTTAAGAGGGTGTGGAGAGAAGCTATGTGGGGATTTGTTTGCAAAATGTTTAAATTAATTACATAAAATTGCTTACAGCACCTCTAATAGCTTATACTTTGAGCAATATTATATGTTTATTTAGGCTAAGGTTAACAGGGAAGATAGCTAGAGATATGTGCATGCTGATTTATTCACAGGTTTCCTTACATTTATGTGTGGGAGTGTCAGATGAAGTGGACACTAGTTGTCTCAGCGATATAAGCAATTCTAAACATTTGCCCAATTCATCTTAACTGCTCTACATTTGTGATGCAATTATCAAGCCTTATGCTCACTTCTTTAACACGCTGAACATCAATCACATCTGTTTGGAATAAACTCTATGATCCACTTTAGCATCGCAGAGATAATGTTAGCTGTGTAAAAGCGTTTGTTTTAGACAAGCATGGATCATGTATAATTGAACAATCCTTTTCTCTACCTAATTGGCCCCTTGTTTCCTTTCTGCATTTGTTTTCCTTATCCCTTCCCCCATCAAATGTCATCGGCAGCACGATTGCTGATATCGCAGGACAGGACGGTGTGACTGACAGTCTCACGTCAACCCAGCTCACCTTGGGAACACCTCCTGTCGCATTTGAATAATGAGTGTTCGATATGTCGGGATTAACAGCCCTAAATGTCATTCAGCGTTTAAGGGTGCAGGAATTCCCTGCGCTTGACAGCCGTCGCTGCTGGTTTCTTTTCCACCGGGGCTGCTCTGCTTACGTTCAGCTAGCATGATCAAGTGTGAAATAGATGTTCTCTTCGAACCCATCGCCCCTCCAAACACACGCACCGCTCCCCTGAGAGTGTTCCCTGGCAGCTGTCATTACACTAAGGTGTAAGGTCTCCCTCTAAAGTGGACCACGCTGAGTAAGAGCGCAGTCGGCTGTAACACTAGCTAGTGCTCGCGGCCAACAGCTGTCGCCTTACACGCAAACATAACTATACAAAACTGAGTGAGGTCTACCGAATCACTCTGCTATTTTTAACGCAGTGGTTGTTGTTGTTTTTTTTTCATTTTGTTTTCCAAGGTTAAGCATTATTCAAAATTAATGAATTAAAATAGTTATTGTCCCTTCAAAATTAGTGACTTTATTTATTTATTGGTCAGGTGCCTGAAAAATCCATTGTCACATACAACTGGTAGCCTACTTTATATTTCAGTTTTTACATTTATTTTCCATTTTATTTTTTGTTATTTTTAATGATTTTATATTGGTCAAGTGCTTGAATGTTTCAATTTCAATAGATAAAAATGTTATATCTATTTTCCATTTTATTTAATTCATTTGAATGATTTGGTCAGAGCCTGAAACTGCATCTGATACTTACTAACTCTGTTTATTTATTCAATCATTCATTCATTTTTTTTTTTGTTATTTCATTTATTATTATTATTATTAATAATAATAATAATAATAATAATATTATTATTATTGTTAGTATTGTTATTGTTATTTCATTTTTGATTCAGGTAAACCCATTATCCTCTACATATGGTAATTTATTTATTTGTCTTTTTATTTATTTTTAATTTCTGTATTTTATGTCATTTAGTTTAATTAATTGGTTAGTGCCTGAGTACCCACTGTCCCCTACATCTGGTACGTACTTACTAATTGTTTTTATTATTTGTTTATTTATTTATTTTTCATTTTGTTTCTCTTTTTTTCATTATTTGATTTGTCAAGTAAACCCATTCTCCTCATTTTTTTTAATTGTTGCTTCCTTTTTTCCCATCTTCCTTTCCTTCCTTTCCCCCTTCCTACTTTGCTTCATTTCTTTCTACCTTCCTTTCTTCATCCCTAAGGGAATTGGTTTGATTTGACAGAAAATGGCGCATTTACACGATTTGTCATTAGTGTAGCTTGCAGCTTCTTAGCTAAAATGAGATGTACGGATGTTTCATTTATGGCAGATATGTGAGACGGAGGGCTGATTTTCTTAGGTTGTGGCTGTGTGTGTGGGAGGAAGGGAGACCCTCCGCATGGCTCCTGCTTATATGGGGAAGCCCACATGACCCTCCCCACCCCCCTCCTCCTGTCCGCTACTGCAGCAGGCCCCACCCACCCTGCATCCAATAGCAGCCTGCGTTTCAAGTGTAGACCTTGGATGGGTGCAGCTAGTAGGTGCGTGCATGCATGTGTGTGTGTGTGCATGTGTGTGTCTGGATGGGGTGTGGTGCCGTGTAAAGAGATCAAAATGCATGCAGGCATGTAAGCGATAATATACATTACAGACATATAAGTTCTCTCTGCTCTGTGTCAGTGTCTTGATCACCCTCTGAGGGTTTATTATTTTGACCAGCTGTCTGTACATTATCCCATTTATTAGGCCTCGTGAATGCCAGATATTCATATATTGTACAATATCTGTATACTTGTATTCTATCAGTAGATGCTTTTATTCAGATTATAATTTTAATATGTCCCTATCCCTAATAATGATTCAAGGAAGTCCCCAAAACTTCAAGCAGTTAGTGTCTGAAGAATATATATGTGTGTAGGTGTGTGTGTGCATAATATAATATATCTTGGCATGTTCTCTGCTACATTTTGTACAGCAAAATACTGTACATTATGGCATGTTGAAACAATTTTATAATTCCCTATTGCCTAATTATGTAATATCATAGCGTAAACTTTACGTATTCTAGACAAATTTTGCATCACCTAATTAGAAGAAAAAACACATTAAATATTTTGTTTATGGCCATAGGTTTGAATGTGAAAAATTCTAAATAGTTTTTCGTACTCTTAGTACTAGTCTTCATGGATAAATGCATCTGCAAATGCAAAAAGTGTGTGTCTATGTACGTGTGTATATTTTATATTTTATATTATTCACACACACACACACACACACACACACAATTTGCATATACTCCAGAATGTTATGAAGAGTGATCAGATGAATTGCATAGTCCTTCTTTGCCATAAAAAAATTACCTTAATCCCAAAAAAACCTTTCCACTGCATTTCATTGCTGTCATTAAAGGACCTGCTGAGATCATTTCAGTAATCGTCTTGTTAACTCAGGTGAGAATGTTGACGAGCACAAGGCTGGAGATCATTATGTCAGGCTGATTGGGTTAGAATGGCAGAGTTGACATGTACTTCCATTGTTAACCATGGTGACCTGCAAAGAAACGCGTGCAGACATCATTGCGTTGCATAAAAATGGCTTCACAGGCAAGGATATTGTGGCTACTAAGATTGCACCTAAATCAACGATTTATAGGATCATCAAGAACTTCAAGGAAAGAGGTTCAATTCTTGTAAAGAAGGCTTCAGGGCATCCAAGAAAGTCCAGCAAGCGCCAGGATCGTCTCCTAAAGAGGATTCAGCTGCGGGATCGGAGTGCCACCAGTGCAGAGCTTGCTCAGGAATGGCAGCTGGCAGGTGTGAGCGCATCTGCACGCACAGTGAGGGGAAGACTTTTGGAAGATGGCCTGGTGTCAAGAAGGGCAGCAAAGAAGCCACTTCTCTCCAAAAAAAACATCAGGGACAGATTGATCTTCTGCAGAAAGTATAGTGAATGGACTGCTGAGGACTGGGGCAAAGTCATATTCTCCGATGAAGCCCCTTTCCGATTGTTTGGGGCATCTGGAAAAAGGCTTGTCCAGAGAAGAAAAGGTGAGTGCTACCATCAGTCCTGTGTCATGCCAACAGTAAAGCATCCTGACACCATTCATGTGTGGGGTTGCTTCTCATCCAAGGGAGTGGGCTCACTCACAATTCTGCCCAAAAACACAGCCATGAATAAAGAATGGTACCAAAACACCCTCCAACAGCAACTTCTTCCAACAATCCAACAACAGTTGGATGAAGATCAATGCATTTTCCAGCACGATGGAGCACCGTGCCATAAGGCAAAAGTGATAACTAAGTGGCTCGGGGACCAGAATGTTGAAATTTTGGGTCCATGGCCTGGAAACTCCCCAGATCTTAATCCCATTGAGAACTTGTGGTCAATCCTCAAGAGGCGGGTGGACAAACAAAAACCCACTAATTCTGACAAACTCCAAGAAGTGATTATGAAAGAATGGGTTGCTATCAGTCAGGATTTGGCCCAGAAGTTGATTGAGAGCATGCCCAGTCGAATTGCAGAGGTCCTGAAAAAGAAGGGCCAACACTGCAAATACTGACTCTTTGCATAAATGTCATGTAATTGTCGATAAAAGCCTTTGAAACGTATGAAGTGCTTGTAATTATATTTCAGTACATCACAGAAACAACTAAAACAAAGATCTAAAAGCAGTTTCGCAGCAAACTTTTTGAAAACTAATATTTATGTAATTCTCAAAACTTTTGACCACGACTGTATATATGTGTGTATATACATATATATGTATATATTTGTGTGTGTGTGTGTGTGTATATATATATACGTGTATGTATGTGTATATATATATATATATATATATATATATATATATATATATATATATATATATATATATATATATATATATATATATATATATATATATGTGAATGCACTAAAACATGTATGGGCCCAACAATGTTTATTAGAAAGTAAACTGTCATGTTGAGTTTCTCTTACAGAATCAAATTAATAAAATTACTTCAGTGCAGTGTGAAGAAGGTGGACTGTACCCAGCTTCAGGTCAAAGGTCATGGGATAATTAGGGACCCAGAGGGGTTCAGTGTCAGAATGTGTCAAAGCGTATGCGTATGTAACTGGTGACATGGGTTTCTCTGACAGAAAGATGGGGTCAGAAGTTTGACATTTATCACATGTGATCGTATCAGTGACGGCAACCAGGTCAACAGTTCATCAAATGTGCATAATTGTCATTGCCCAGCAGTGTCATGATTGTTTAAGCTCTGATCACAGCACATTCACAAACAGCCCTGTGTTGGATTGGTTTACTGAGGAAAATATTGAGCAGGAAGTGACGAGAGGCCATGCAGTCATGTGATTTCACTATAGTTAAGGTTCATGAGAGATGAGAAGTGCAGACTTGTAACTTCAATTTTATGATGTGCATTATTTATTATATAAAGTTAGGGTCATTCTTAAAATATGGTATCAAACATGTCCCACTGCATTTTCAGTCATGAAAAAGAAACCATTTTATAGTGTATTAAATAAGTTTTTTTATTATTATTTGTTTTTTTACTTACTGTTTTATCAGTGTTTTTGTGTCACATGTTGGTCCCTTCATCTGCTACATTTATCACATTATTTGTTGCTTATTTTATTTCCAGGATTAAGCATTAAGCAAGATCTAATAAATTAACAAATGTGCCAAAAACAAAACCGAAGAAGTAACTATTATAATTACATGAAAGGAATGCTTGGTTCTATTTTATTTTATAATATTATATATATATATATATATATATATATATATATATATATATATATATATATATATATATATATAAATATATAAATATATATATATATATATATATATATATATAAATATATATAAATATATAAATATATATATATATATATATATATATATATAAATATATATAAATATATATATATATATATATATATAAATATATATATATATATAAATTTTTTTTTTTTATTGGGGGTGGGGGCTTTGTTCCCTATATCTATCTATCTGTCTCTCTGTCATTGATTTATTCATTCATTGATGCATTTATATTTGGGGGGAAGGGCTTGACAATTAGTGCAAGGTCTAACAAATATTTACAGTACAAGTAATTTAAAAACAAAGTATTTTAAAGTTGAAGATTATTCAGAAGTTCACATGATGAGTTTCCCGCCATGTTACATTTACATTTAGTTTTATCAATTAAATATAATTCCTGAATAAATCTGATTTGCTACCATAATCTAAAATATTCTCTCATTACTCAGTAATATTAGTCATAATTGCTTGGGGGCATATAACTGTATGTATAAATGTTATAAATTGCACTTTTTTTTTTATTGCCATCCAATCAGAATCAGAACATGTCCAAATATGGGCAGACGGCAGTGTGTTGTTTTGGGTCGTGGTGATGATAGTAGACTCTTCCTCTCTGATTGGCTGGCTGAATGTACTCTCACATACACGCACTCATGCACCCATGAATCAGGCTGCAGCGCGGTAACCTGTATTTAGGCTGCTGTATGCGTCACACACGAGTCTAGAACTCTCCCTATCTGCGTCACGGGCTCAGAGCTGCCCAAGAGGAAATATATTTTTTTCTGTGACATAGACAGGTTTTATAATCAGTCCTTTTGCTTCTCTGCAGTGCTGCCCACCCCCCTCTGCATTGGCACAGAAATGACCAGAAGGCTGTTCTGTGCCGATGCTGTCCTCCTCCCGCTCTAGAGGAGCATCACGCGCTTGTGACGGCAGCATCTTTTGCGTCGTGTTCCTTTCACAGCATCACTCTTACAAAAGACTCAAGGCTATGTGATTGTCGTATTCTTTCTCTGTGTTGATTCATACTGAGTGTCTGAGCATGTGGATGCGCTTTCTCACACGTATTAACATACACTGCAGTGCCTTTATATGTGGAGAGCAGTGGGGAGTGGTTGTTCACATCAGGGAGCTGCATTCCTCTGCTTACGTTCATGTACCATGCCAGAGCCTGAGTTCACACACGCAATGCGTAAGCACGACTTGAATTCATTCAGTGATCCTCCATGACAGGGTTTTGTCTTCCTCTGTCTCCTCTCCAAAAAGCAGATAATCTTGAGGGTTTGCTGCCAAGAGCTCTTCATTAGGTGCACTTGTAGTAGCTATTTCCTACTCTATTGAACAGGTTTCTGCAGGTCATAAAAAGTCTTTATTCACTCCTTCCATGTATTGTATATTGCTGTGTTCACATCATGCCATAATTACCACTAATCAGAGATGACAGCACATGACATTCTACTCTGAATTGTCCCACATCCTCATACTCTAAGTTAGCACCTTAGTAGTGCCTAAATTAGGGTCAGCAACCTCATTTTTTAAACCGTAACTGTCATGCATTCTGTCGCGACTAAACGGACTTGATGTATGCGAAAGGACGTCACAGCATTGATCCTCGTGCAAATGGTTTGCTGGAGCCATGTGCATCTGTAGTCTAGCGCAGGTTTTTAAATTCTTACAATTTAATCATATTCATAGCTCCTAACAGGCTGTGTGACTATATGGAAAGATAACCTCAAAATGTATGGAGGTATGCAGTTTTCCCTATTATTCGCATCCCATTGATCATCCCTCTGCATGCCACTGTTGGCACATGTGCAATAGGTTGCTGACCCCTGTCCTAAATGAATCAGGCGGCAGTCAGGTGGTATGGTGGTCATATGGTCCAAGTCGTAGCTCTCAGAAAATGAATAGCTTAGAGAAGTTGTAATTACGAGTTCTGAACCCTTTGGCTTTAATAGTGTTGCCATGGAAACACTTAATTCAGCTATAAGTTAAACGTCATGTGTTGTCATCTTGAAATTATGGTAATTACATGAAATGGTGTGAATTTAGCTAAACACAGGTTACATTTTACGAATATTATAAACTCTTTGAACTTACAATATTTCAGGGATAGGATATGTGATAGGGCTGCACGATAAATCGCATGCGATATTTAATGCACATCTTTTGTTGTTAAATACCGCAAGCGATTTATCGTGCAGCCCTAGTGTGCGATATTGGCAAAAAAAAAAATCATATTTCAATATTTTCTGGGATTTTGTTAATGATAATTAGACTATATTATGCTGAGTGTGTTATTGTGCTGATATCTTAAACTGACTCCTAAAGTTTAAGATATTTTTCATATTCTGTGTGGTGGTCAGTTCACACTGATAGATCTTTTGAGTTGGTTTAAATTGATATTTTTATCTTTATAAAGCCATTTTTCTAAAAAAAATTATATATATTTTCAGTAAAATTACATTAAATCAGTGAATTAGAATAAGACATTTAGGATGTTACCAAGCAAATGAAATCGGGATTTTAAAAAAATCATCTTTGCAATGCAGAGCAAATAGAAGCTGCATCTGAAGTGGCATTTAGACGCATTTACACAATGTTTAATGCAGGGCATGAAGGCAGTTTCAAATGCAATAATGTTTTGATATATTGAACATAAAACGTAAAATATTGATATTTGAAATTATTTAAATATTAAAAAGATACTTTAAATATATAATTAAAACCACCAGTAGGTGGAAGCAAATCACTGTTATTAAGTGAGTCATTGCAATTGAACCAAATCAACCGAATCCGGAACGGAATGCCCTCATGTTGCTCAGTGACACAAAACAGCGTTGTGGCAATGTTTGGAAAAAAAAAATTGTTTGTTAAATAGTCAATATGTTATCTAAAACATAACTCTTGATTCACCCCTTGTTTACTGAACTTTATTGAACTGAAAATATCAATATCACATTTGTAATCATGGTATTTTTTGGAGAACAAAATGGCACTCTTCGTGTGAAAAGAACTATATGATGTGTTAGGCTGTAAATATCAATTTTCTGCCCCCATGTCTTTGTGATCAATATAAATTTATTTTAATAGACTGAATCATGCAGTGAAAGAACACACTCTAAATACGCATGCGTGTAATATAATATGCATGCACTCTGTATAGGTGTGTTTGAATGTTTTGGGCGAAATACTCAATGTCAAATCGCAAATCGGTAAAACAACTATTTCGATATTATCGCTGACAAAATATATCGCACAACCCTATATCAGGGACAATTTACACACCCTTTTCAACTTAAAATGGAAAACTCTGTGTATTTTGGCCATTTATTTAAATGATAACAGCATTTAGGGGTCCTAAAATTGCTAATTTTTGAAAACAATGCCATTATTGTATCCATGATGTCATGTCCACGTCTTATGTGTTTCGCGTGTAGTGTTTTATAGACAACAAGTGGTCTAAAATAATTAGCATTTAAGCGTTTTTCAACTATTTTGTTAGATCATGTGAACTGGGATTGTTTTGACTACATTTGTCCTGTATACGCAAAACCTTTCAAAAACGCTTAGAAAAATGTTTGCATCATTGTTGTGTAAATGTACCTTTTGTATAATGTCTTGACAAACATTTTAAATTTAACTGTATTCAGCATAAGAATGAAAAATATGAGTATAACACAAACATAAATTATAGTCATTTATTTATTTTAAATGCTAGACAAATTAATTAAAAGGGAGATGCACTATACAAATAGATTTGAATTCTCATTCATCACAAATGTGTGCATATTGAACGTTTTGTGTGCTTGATGTTACTTGCATTATATACGTCACTTTTAAGAAGTTGCAATATGCAGTTCAATATGCAGTGCAGTGCAGTAAAATCTCAGGGCATTAGTTCTATATTTTGAATTTGTGGCACCAAACAGGATGTTTGGATCAGACCTTGTGGCCTGACTCGTGGCCTCTGGTCTCTCACATGGCAGGTAGTGTGTTCAGCATGTTCTGGAGAGATATCGATTGGCTTTAGCAATCCTCTGAGGACATGTGTGTGTGCATATGTGTGCGTGTGAACGAGATGGGCCAGAGAGGTCATTTAGTATTAATAGCACACAGGAAGCTGAGTGGCCACTTGCTCAGCTCCCTCATGACTGCAGTTGTAGTGGATGGATGCTGTGGAGGCCTGTTCTGTGAGGATGAGGGATACTCTAAACCCACTGGAGGCTGTGGGGGAGGACCGGAAGTGTAATTGTGTTCAGAGATTACCTTAAACACTATAGACACTACACGTGTACTCCGTTACAAGGGACTCAGGCCTGTGTCAAGTTTTGTAGTTTATTGTGTGATGGTAGAAATGTGGAGGTAATGATAACATAAATAGCAGGTTTTGCTGTCCCATGGTTGAAACCAAGAGATAATAGATGACGGTGGTAAAGTGCAGCTATGCCATGCAATCATCTTTTGAATGGGAAATCAATGTTTGCACATATATGTGTCTGCTTAGCAACATTTATTGCCTGTGATGTCAAATGCAGTCTCAGGCTTTTGAGTATTGGCAGTTAGAATTAGCTGCAAAAGAGACCAAGCTAAAAAACAGCGATGTTACTCTTGGAAAGTTACGCTCAGAAAGTTTATAAGGAAGTGCATAACGTAAATCATGGGTTATTTTCTTGTTTTTATACAGGCCTTGCAACTGTACTTTGCATTATTTGAAAACTGTTTTAAAAATGTTATATATGTGTAAGCAAATGATTAATAATACATTAAAACATTTTTAATAAAAAATCTTAAATATATTTTATTTACGGGCAGTAAATGTTCTTAAAAAAATGTGCATGCGCACACACACACACACACACACACACACACACATGAATAATGTAAAAAAAAGTTTCATCACCAGTAATAAATATCGTGTTGTATTTTAAACTTTTTTAGTCAAGTCAAAAAGCTATATTGTTGGTATTTATATATTTATATCTATTTATATTTATATATATGTGTGTATGTGTGTATATATATACATATATATATATATATATATATATATATACCCTATGGCAGGACACCTAGGAGTTCAGAACACCGTCCAGCGCCTCCGTGACCGGTTCCACTGGCCGGGCCTAGAGGCCGAAGTCCAGCGGTTCTGCCAGGCCTGCCCAACCTGCCAGCGGACCTCACCACAAACCCCTCCCCCCAGCCCGCTGATACCGCTACCCATCATTGAGGTGCCCTTCGAGCGGATCGGGATGGACCCAGTGGGGCCGCTGCCGAAGTCCGCCCGGGGGCACGAACACATCCTGGTCATCGTGGATTATGCCACCCGCTACCCTGAGGCCATTCCCCTCCGAAAAGCCACTACCAAAGCCATCGCCCAGGAACTCTTCCTGCTGTGTAGTTGGGTCTGCATCCCATCCCAGATACTGACTGACCAGGGCACCCCGTTCATGTCCTGGATGATGGGGGACCTCTGCAAACTCCTGAAGGTCCAGCAGCTCCATACCACGGTGTACCACCCCCAGACCGACGGGCTCGTCGAGTGGTTCAACCAGACCCTGAAGCAGATGCTGCGCCGAGTGACGGCCGAAGATAAAAGAGACTGGGACAAGATGCTGCCATATGTCCTCTTTGGGGTTCGGGAGGTCCCTCAGGCCTCCACCGGCTTCACACCGTTTGAACTACTCTTCGGCCGGCAGCCCCGTGGTCTGCTCGACGTTGCCCGAGAGGCCTGGGAACAACAACCGGCCGTACACCGTACCACCATGGAGCACGTGTGTGAGATGCGGGAGCGGATCGACCGAGTGATGCCCATCGTCCGGGAGCACCTCGTCAAGGCACAACAGGCCCAGCAGCGACATTATAATCGGGCGGCCCAACCATGGGAGTTCCAGCGAGGAGAACATGTCCTGGTCCTGGTCCCCACGGCCGCCTGGAAGTTCCTGGCCACCTAGCAGGGTCCATACACCGTCACCGAAAAGGTCGGCCCCGTTACATACCGAGTGCGACAGCCCGGAAGACGGAGGAGGGACCAGCTCTATCACATTAACCTCCTGAAGCGCTGGGTCGGAACTGGGCCTCAGCTCTCGGCCTACACCAAGGCGACTCCCGTGGTTGTGGACATGGACCCTCAACTCTCCGCCGCCCAGAAGACCGAGCTGCAGCACCTGGTCAGTCAGTTTCCGGATGTGTTTTCCCCCCAGTCTGGGCGGACCCACGCCTTGGAACACATCGTCCGCACGCCACCCGGAACCATCGTCCGGCAGCGGCCCTACTATGTCACTTGGCCCTCTCGGAAGCGAAGTATCTGGGGTATCAGGTGGGTCGCGGCCTGATTAGACCTCAGGAGAAGAAGGTGGCAGCAATCCTCTCCGCGCCGCGGCCCACCTCCAAGACGCAGGTACGGGCCTTCAAGTGGGTAGTCCTGGAGCTCAGGTATTACCTCCTCGGCTGCCCCTTCACTCTCATTACAGATCACGCCCCCCTGCAGTGGATGGCCCGGGCCAAGGAGACGAACGTGAGATTGACGCGGTGGTTCCTGGCGCTCCAGGACTTCACCGTGTAACACCGAGCGGGGACGGCCAACGCCAACGGACTCTCTCGGATTTGGGCAGCTTTCGCAGGTCTGTCAGGGTCCACTCCCCGCCCTCCCCCAGTTTCCCCGCTTCTCCACAGGACTAGGACGACGCTTGGGGGGGGGGGGGGGGGGGAGTGTAACACGTGTCCCGAGCTCTCATCAGCATGGTCCTGGAAACAGAGCAGTCACACCTGCTCCTGCTCGTCACGGGCTGAGCGGCCACACCTGCGCACCATCAAGAGCTGCCTTCTTAAGCACAGTAAACGAACACAGAGGTGAGAGATGTCTCCACGAGACTCGGCTAAACCTATCTATCTGTCTTGTTCACAGAGAGCAGTGTGTGACCGCGAGCCCCACCGCACACGGGAGAGCACAACGGACCCACACTACCACAGCGCACAGACCGAAGAGGAAGCCGAGCACCCTGCACCAAGCCACCTCACGCCACCGTCTTCAACCCTCTATTTATTAATAAAATCCACCCTTCGGGGAACTCACCTGTACCTCCTCGTCGTGTCCTTCTTCACCCCGCCACAATATATATATATATATATATATATATATATATATATATATATATATATATATATATATATATATATATATATATATATATATATATATATATATATATATATATATATGTATATATGTATGTGTGTGTTATATTATTTGCAAATTATATTTGTGTGTCCATTTCTTCTGCAGTGGCACTTACTGTGGAAGACATGGTACCTTATAGACACGACTTGCTGCTTTACAGATTAAACCTAAAAATAGCATAAAGACGCCAATCAGATTGAAACTTGCCATTTTGGAGATCTCTTATGCTTTTTTAATGCAGTTTGAATCAGATGGTGCATGAGGCCTGGAGCTGACTGTCAGATTTTGTTTTTACAGGGCATTTCATAGTGGGTGTTCAGAATAGAAATTGTCGATTAATTTTAATTTCCTCTGTGCTGTATCAGCCTCTTATTAAACACCAGCAATTGGAAAGCAGTCATCAGTAGCAAAGATGTTAATGAAAACGAAAAATTAAAATATTAATTAATTGACGTTATCCAACCCTAATGCTCAGTTATTCCTCTCTCTTATCCTATGGCCCTGTTCAATTCCTCTTTCCCCTTCACAGGGCTTTAGGATCAGGTGTGACGTGAAATGTATTGAAATAATGTCACTCAAAGGCACCGATGCTTCATGGGCATGTCATAAAAACCTATTAAAAATCTATTTTTTGACGCTTTTCCAACCAGTCTTTGCGTTTCAGTCCATTAACAATATACCATCAATCTAGAATAACACAGAGAGCCCATATTTACAGCTCATGGTTCTCAGTATTTATGTGTACATGTGTCTTCCAACCATTAGTGAGAAGACTGTTGTTAAAAACACAATACAGATCTAGTAAACCTCTGACATCAGTGCAGCTGAGTGGACTGTAAATAAATACATCAGTTTTAAGATCTGAATGTACTGGGTTCAAGTGAAGTGCACAGATGCTGTTCATTACCAAAGACAATCATTTGCAAAATCAAACGGTCACATCTGCATCAATGTTTTTTATGGAATTATGGAGGATTTAAAAAGTGTTTATTTTTATCATCATTTTTTGTGTGATTTTTAGTTTTATTTAGATAAACTTCTGGTTTATCAACATCCTTATTAAATGTCCTGCAGGTAGGTTTTCTCTTTGCAAATACAGGTGCATCTCAATAAATTAGAATGTCGTGGAAAAGTAAATTTATTTCAGTTTTTAACTCAAATTGTGAAACTCGTGTATTAAATAAATTCAATACACAGACTGAAGTAGATTAAGTCTTTGGTTCTTTTAATTGTGATGATTTTGGCTCAAATTTAACAAAAACCCACCAATTCACTCTCAACACATTATTCACATCTCAACAAATTATAATATGGTGTCTTGCCAATCAGCTAATCAACTCAAAACACCTGCAAAGGCTTCCTGAGCCTTCAAAATGGTCTCTCAGTTTGGTTCACTAGGCTACACAATCATGGGGAAGACTGCTGATCTGACTGTTGTGTAGAAGACAATCATTGACACCCTTCACAAGGAGGGTACGCCACAAACATTCATGCTCAAAGAAGCTGGCTGTTCACAGAGTAATGTTAACAGAAAGTTGAGTGAAAGGAAAAAGTGTGGAAGAAAAAGATGCACAACCAACCGAGAGAACCGCAGCCTTATGAGGATTGTCAAGCAAAATCGATTCAAGAATTTGAGTGAACTTCACAAGGAATGGACTAAGGCTGGTGTCAAAGGCATCAGGAGCCACCACACACAGACGTCTCAAGGAATTTGTCTACAGTTGTCATATTCCTCTTGTCAAGCCACTCCTGAGGCGTCTTACCTGGGCTAAGGAGAAGAAGAACTGGACATTTGGAAACCAAGGTCCTAGAGTCTGGAGAAAGGGTGAAGAAGCTCATAGCCCAAGTTGCTTGAAGTCCAGTGTTAAGTTTCCACAGTCTGTGATGATTTGAGGTGCAATGTCATCTGCTGATGTTGGTCCATTGTGTTTTTTTGAAAACCAAATTCACTGCACCCATTTACCCTTACCTTACCTGGGCTTCCAGACCACCTCAGCAGTGCCACAAACTGATCACCTCCATGCCATGCTGAATTTAGGCAGTAATTAAAGCAAAAAGAGCCCCTACCAAGTATTGAGTACATGTACAGTAAATTACTTTCCAGAAGGTCAACAATTCACTAATTTTTATTTATTTTTTTATTGGTCTTATGAAGTATTCTAATTTGTTGAGATTTGGTGGGTTTCTGTTAAATGTGAACCTAAATCATCACAATTAAAAGAACCAAAGACTTAAACTACTTCAGTCTGTGTGCATTGAACTTATTTAATACACAAGTTTCACCATTTGAGTTGAATTACTGAAAGAAATTAACGTTTCCACAACATTCTAATTTATTGAGATGCACCTGTTGTTATTTTCTCGTATCCTGATACCCTGGGGACAGAAATTGAAAGTTTTAGTAGCATTTTTGTCACATGTTAGCCAATATCAAGTTTAAATGTAATTTTTAAAAAAATTTTAAATTAGGACTTTTCATGTTTCATCATATATATATATATATATATATATATATATATATATATATATATATATATATATATATATATATATATATATACGTTAAATTACTATCTAAAACTAAAAACCAGATTTCACACAAAAAGTTGGGACACTGTACCAATTGTGAATCAAAACAGAATGCAATGATGTGGAAGTTTCAAATTTCAATATTTTATTCAGAATACAACATAGATGACATATCAAATGTTTAAACTGAGAAAATGTATAATTTTAAGGGAAAAATAAGTTGATTTTAAATTTCATGGCATCAAAACAAAAGACAGAAAAGTTGGGACAAGGCCATGTTTACCACTGTGTGGCATCCCCTCTTCTTTTTATAACAGTCTGCAAACGTCTGGGGACTGAGGAGACAAGTTTAGGAATAGGATTGTTGTCCCATTCTTGTCTAATACAGGCTTCTAGTTGCTCAACTGTCTTAGGTCTTTGTCGCATCTTTATGATGCACCAAATGTTTTCTATGGGTGAAAGATCTGGACTGCACACTGGCCATTTCAGTACCCGGATCATTCCTCTACGCAGCCATGATGTTGTAATTGATGCAGTATGTGGTCTGGCATTGTCATGTTGAAACATGCAAGGTCTTCCCTGAAAGAGACGACGTCTGGATGGGAGCATGTGTTGTTCTAGAACTTGGATCTACTTTTCAGCATTGGTGCCTTTCCAGATGTGTAAGCTGCCCATGCCACACGCACTCATGCAACCCCATACCATCAGAGATGCAGGCTTCTGAACTGAGCGCTGATAACAACTTGGGTTGTCCTTGTCCTTTTTAGTCCGGATGACATGGCGTCCCAGTTTTCCAAAGAGATCTTCTAATTTTGCTCTGTCTGACCACAGAACAGTTTTCCACTTTGCCACAATCCATTTTAAATGAGCCTTGGCCCAGAGAAAACGCCTGCCCTTCTGGATCATGTTTGGATATGGCTTCTTTTGTGACCTATAAAGTTTTCACCGGCAATGTTTTCTGGAAGTATTCCTGAGCCCATGTTGTGATTTCTCTTTACAGTAGCATTCCTGTATGTGATGCAGTGCTGTCTAAGGGCCTGAAGATCACGGGCATCCGGTATGGTTTGCTGGCCTTGACCCTTACGCACAGAGATTGTTCCAGATTATCTGAATCTTTGGATGATATTATGCACTGTAGATGATGGTAACATTAAACTCTTTGCAATTTTTCTCTGAGAAACTCCTTTCTGATATTGCTCCACTATTTTTTGCCGCAGTATCTGAGGAATTAGTGATCCTCTGCCCATCTTGACTTCTGAGAGACACTGCTAGTCTGGGAGGCTCCTTTTATATCCAATAATGTTGCCGATTGACCTACAAGTTGCAAATTGGTCCTCCAGGTGTTCCTTTTATGTACATTTAACTTTTCCGGCCTTTTATTGCTAGCTGTCCCAACGTTTTTGGAATGTGTAGATCTCATGAAATCCAAAATGAGCCAATGTTTGGCATGACATTTCAAAATGTCTCACTTTCAGCATTTGATATGTTATCTATATTCTGTTGTGAATAAAATATAAGTTTATGAGATTTGTAAATTATTCCATTCCTTTTTTACTCACAATTTGTACAGTGTCCCAACTTTTTTGGAATCGGGTTTGTAAAACTGACCATTTACTTAGGTTTGGAGTTTGTATTTTGGTTAATGATCAATTTCCTTTATGGATTTCATTTTATAACACTGCTGCAACGTATTTTTGCAAACTGATGAGCTAATAATTTTTTTTCTGTGTTAATCAATAGCATGTCATAAATAAAGCCCAATTATTTTGAACCCAGAACATTCTTTTCAAGTGAAGGGCTGAATGTGAGGGTAGTGTTATTGCTTACGGTCAGGCTGACCCTTTCTGTCATTCAGCCCAACAGCTGTTTCTCTCAGTCCAGCACTTAGAAGATATCATCTCAGCTGTTGGCTATTCATGGCCAAGTACCCCAGAATGCACCTAGTTCAGCAGCCGGAACCGACTGCACTGATGTCATGGCATATCTATGCTTTGAAGCCTGACCGAATGGCGTTTAAAGCCTGGTGGTGCGCTGGGGGCTGCGTGTCCGCAGACAGAGGCAATCCCAGCCTCTCTAATGTTTTTGTCTGTGGGTTTTATGGGGTTTTCTTATCCTCGTATTACACTGTTCGAGAGAGGCCATGCTTCGGGCTTTAGCGCTCCTTTGTTCTTCTTCTGTGGCCACTGACAGAGGAGATACGCTGGCACGTGTTCACCGGTTGTCAGTTGGACAATGTGTCGGTGTTGCTTTTAGCTACTCGTGGTTGAGTTTGGGGTTTCTTTTGAATTGTTCTTTTGAAGTAACATTCAAGGTAATTTTCAATGTTTTGTGTATGAACAGCATATGCGGCTTACTGTTAGCACTCTCATCCCACAGTTGTGTAAAAATGAATGAGGCCTTGCAGAAATGCAGGTCACTGAGTTTAAGAAATGGATTCTGGAATAGTTAACATTGTTTGGCTGAACCAGGATGACTGTTCTGGTTTGTTCTGCATTGCTGCTGCTCATGACATGAAGTGATTAGACCACACCTTCAAGACTCAAATATGCAAATATTCACAGCAGAGTGTACTTCTGCCTATTTCAGTGAACTACTCCAAAAATGCAAAAAAAAATTATAGTTTTTATTATATTTTAAAATGATAAAATATAATATGTATTTATATAAAGTAATTTCTCTTTCATTTTTACAAGCTACAGGTTTTAAAATATTGTCTAAAGTAATTGGCAACATGTGATAGATGCTATGCACAGAGAATTAAATAATCCTTTCATCCTAGAATCAATACTGCAGTACACCGTAATGAAAGCATATTCAGTTATTGAGTGTAGATCGTGTTAATGTTTGTATTGCTCTGCTATTATATTTTAAGTAGGTTGGGTATCAGTTATTGTCCAAATATAAGTCCAAAAGTAAATAAATAAATAAATAAAAACGAATCCTCACCTTGGTTTAATTACAAATCATGTGTGTACATATATTATATATGATTACTGTACATAGTTTTTTTTGTGCATCATTTTAAATGTTTTTTTTTTGTTCAAAAATATCTTAATTATATATATATATATATATATATATATATATATATATATATATATATATATATATATAATACACACATATACAGGTGCATCTCAAAAAATCTTAATATGATGAAAACGTTATTTTTGTAACTTTTTTCAAAAAGCGAAACTTTCAGATATTCTGGAATCGTTACATGTAAAGTAAAACATGAATTATTATTATTTATTTTTTTTGACAAATAGAGCTTACAGCTCATGAATCCAGTCGAAAATCCAGTATCTCAAAATATTTGAATATTTACATGAGTTTTTTTAGATGTACCTGTAAATATATGTATATAAAATTATATTATTCCTTTCTTTATTATTGATTTCTTATACATTTAATTTTATATGTGTATATACAATAATAATTGCTATGTAGGTCTGAAGTGCTAAAGTAGTAAAGCAGTGATTAGCAGAGACACAATTCTGAAAGACCGTAAGATAAACAAAGATGTTCCTCTTTGTATTTGCTCTTTTGCTGTATTACATCCCGATTCAGAAGCAGAAGCATCAGATTTCTCTTATCCAATGATTTTCTGGATCCTGCTCCAGGATATAGTGATATTGATTCTTTTCTATGCTGTATTAAAAGCTCTGTGTGTCCTGAACGCATCTCACTGTAACCAGCACTTCCTGCCACTGGTTTATTCATTTGAATCCCATTCGTTCATAATGCACTTCTTTCGTCTGTCAAACATGGTTAATGTGTTTTAGTGACACACAAAGTAACCGCTACCTTTGTTAAATGCCCCAAGCCAGTAAGGGATGACAGCATCTTTAGTTTTGATAAATGTTTCGAATTATCCATGTGCACATAGGCACATGTTGAAAAGCATTGTCTTCTAAGTTTTAGCTGTGCATTACTACCAAACAAGATGGCCAAGTTGTGTGTCTTAAATGCACACCACTACAATAATACAGTGATGGGGTCCCTTTTTAAAGGATTACTATACAAATCATAATCATATAATATTGTATTTCTTTTATTTTAGCATTTTAATTTATTTTATATGATATATAATGTAAATATGTCAGTTATGCCTAAATTTAATACTTTTAATCTGCTAAATCAAAATGATAAAATCTAAAATAAAATGCATATAAAATATTAGACAATTCCAATTTTTGTATAATTAATACATTTTAATCCTATGAGCATTAACCTTTAGATCAGTTCTGTCAAATGTGTTAATGCTAAAGTAAGACCACTAAAATATTATATAGTTGTGATTATGTAATACATTTTTCCATTTTTATATATAAATAATAATAAAAAA
This sequence comes from Carassius carassius, assembly GCF_963082965.1. Lineage (NCBI taxonomy): Eukaryota > Metazoa > Chordata > Actinopteri > Cypriniformes > Cyprinidae > Carassius > Carassius carassius. The sequence continues at coordinate 27,025,125 of NC_081775.1, read as the reverse complement.
TATTAATGCATTTGAATCATATAAGCATAGATAGACGGATATGTTATTTTTGGCTTTTGCAAACAATAGAAAACAGATGGTTTTGGTAACTATAGATGTTTGGCAAAATAATGTAAAAACTATAATCTATAATTGTTATTCCAAGAATGAATAGAAAGGAAAAAAAGACATTTCTTTATGGGCAGTATTTCTTTCATCCTGACAAGCAATGTGACTTATGTGGAAAATGCTGCTTTACATTTACGGTCAACTCTGAGCATATTTTTAACACACAGTTATTTTTAGCTTGTGTGTTTTTCAGAGGGATTCAGTTCACGGTCATGCACTGTTTGTTATGTGGTGCCAGTGTCATGACATCTTTTAGAGGCATTTTTTTCCTGTTGAAATGGAACGCTTGACCATCTGTTGACTTCCTGTTTCTGCTTACAAGCAGTGGATTGAACACTGAGATCAGGAAGAAGGAAATGTACCTCCTTAGGGACGGGGAATGTTCAGTGATTTTACTCCTTATCCTGTCTCACCTGCTTATGTAACACTTCCGTATAGGCAAACATGGAAACAAACAGAGAGCAGCTGGACAGGGAAGCCAGTCTGTTATTCACACATTCCACTCATTATGCTGTGAGGACAAAATCAACAATTCTCACTTGAACTAAATCTTCCATTTCACTGTAATTGCTTAAAGTGCTTATTTATGCATTGTCAATGACCTTTGACCTGGTTAAATGAATATTCATACTCACTATTCATGAATATTGATTAAAAACGTATTCCATCTAAACACTAGAAAAAATTAAAAAAGCTAAACTTATTTTTACCATGGGCAAAATAAAGTGAAGCTCACATAGATTTTTACATTTTCTACATTGTAATTGTGATTTAGTGCCCGTTTTTTTCTGAATTTGATTTTTTTTTTTTTTTTTAATTTATTTTGTTTAATCTGTTATATGCATTGATCTAGATCAGTGGTTATATGCCATAACATGACAATAATTATTGGTTTATCAGGATCGGCTAGAATTTTAATACCAGTGCATCCCTGTTAACTTACACAAATGTATTTACAATATAATAGAGTTTATTGAATTTTATTGGCTTTTAATTTTAGATTTTTTTCTGCCATAACGTCACAATAATCATTGGTTTATCAGTATTATCTAGAATTTAAATACCAATGCATCATTATTAATTTGCACAAATGTTCATACTATATAAAGCACTATTTGTTTTTACATTTTTGAAATGTTTTATTTTTTCTGCCATAACATCACAATAATTATCGTCTCATTAGTATTGACTAGAATTTTTATATCAGTACATACACTGATTATTTGTGTGTGTGTGTGTGTGTGTTTTGCTAGGAGGTTGCTAGGTAGTTGCTATTGTGTTCTGAGTAATTGCTGTGTGGTTACTTACTGGGTTAATGCTTAAAATTGTTGTTGTTTTTTTTGTTGAAAATCGCAGATATAATTGCTCTGAAAATTAATGCAGCACCTTTCCTCAACAATATGCATGACAGTTCATGCCAGAATTATAATGAACAAGGCTCTTCCAGTCAGATTTTAGAGCCCATTTTATAAAATGTGATTTACAGTGGACAGCCTGAGGGAGGTCATCATGTTTAATGGTGTTATCCACGTAAGCCACATTGCTGCAGGACATGTGTGAAAGACATGTATAACTACAAGGATATCGGTGTCTATCCTTCTATCTCCGCCCCCATCTTGCAGCGGTTTGAAAGTTGATCGGCCGGCCCGGTGCGGTGTGGTGTGGAGCTGGAGCGAAGGAAAATGAGCATGCTGCTATTTTTAGACCCTCTGGCAGGTGGACAGAAGCGGAGCACATCTATATATAGAGCTGGAGAGAGCGGGAGAGCATGTCAGAGTGTGCTATGCTGGGACTGCACGTCATGGAGATGCCATGAGCGACGGCCTCTGACCCCGGCCCCGGTCTGCAGCATTTCCTATGTTTCAGTCACCGTGCTGAAGCACTAGTGTTCGGGTGTCTATCACTGTGTCTGCCAATGATGGCTTGTGGGAGGGTGTGTAAATTATTGAGCAGATGGGGAGTTTCTGCAAGGAAAGTATATCGTTGCTTTATCATTCATTTGTCATTTGCTTCACAGCAAAGGATTGTGGGAAAGAACTAGACAAATACACACAAATATCAATGTCATTGTGGTGCAACAAGTCTTTAGCAGTGAACCCAGCTTGAAAGAAAAAAACAATTACGGGAAAAGGTTCTATAGAACTCGTAGAATGTTGCTGTTGCCTCTTTTGAAACCTGTATGTTAGAGGCAAAGAAATAGCATGCTTTTATGTAATTTTTTTTTTTTTTTTTACATTTGTTTTTAGAATTAATCATTTTAGTGACTCATTTGGATGATTCATTTCAATGAATTGATTCTGAGAAAAAAGAAAAAGAAGAATTAGTGATTTATTCATTGTCATTATCCTGCTTCTTTATTTTCATGAAATTAATATAAATGCTGCTGTTTTTGACCTGTTTATATATATATATATATATATATATGGCTTTCAAAGTGGGTTCTAGTTTTATTAGTTGTGTAGTGTAGAGAATTGCCTAATTCTCCCTAATTGAGGTCTTTGGTTTTTTTTTTTTGTACGAGGTAAATACTGCTCTTATTTCACAATTAAATATATCCACTGATATATTGCATTTAGTTGCAATAATCACAATCTTTAGCAGTGAATCGTCGTTTCATTTGGATGGCTTCTTTCAGTGAACTTGTTCAGAAAAAAAGATTTTTAAACTTAACTTTAAAGAAAGTATTTATTTTACTTGGAAACATTAGGTTATATTCTGTAGTCAATCCTTGTTTTTAACCTGTTTATATACTGAACGTTTGATTATATAGATTGTTTTCTACTTTAATTAGTTGTATTTAGAATAGATTTAATTCAATCAAACCTAATTGAGATCTTTGTTTTTGTGCCGGATAAATACTGCTGTCATATCATATATCATATCATATGTCATATGTAATGTCATATGTCATATACCATATCATATTGTGTACAGTGGGTAAGAAAGTTGCTGTTTACTTGAAATTTTCAACAGATGTTGGTAACAACCCATTTAATCCAAAAAAAAAAAAAAAACAAGTTCAGAAATTAAGTTATGTACTAAAATGTAATGATGAAATTTGAATGCATATCATTCACAAACTTCTACAATATGTCTTTGCCTTTTGTCAATGAATACATATTTTAGCTATACTGTAGTACCATCAGATCGGTATAATACATTTTGCTTTTAAAATGTTCCCATTTACAATTTACGTTTAAATCCAGCCAGGTGTGGGCCCATAACATATTAAAAAAAAGTAATTCTCTTGTGTCAGCAGCACTGACAGAAAATGGAGCATTGGGAATTTTTGGATTTTGAACTTCGATTAAGATTAATAAGGGTTTATCAGGGATTAATAAAGAACAGTTGCTTTAATGTCATGTTAGCACACGCAGAGAGATTATCATGCCATGCTGAACATGTACAGTGTGTCATGGGCTGATAGTCTCTTTCGAAGGATGATGTCTAACTCCCAGTCCTGTAATCTCAGACTTTAAGAGAGGTGTCAAGAGCCGAGATGCTTCAGTCATATCCGTTTGACGTGTCTGCTGGGGTCCAGTGCGAGAACGAGCTCTAGCAGCACTGGTTCGGTTCATGATAAGATGACTGGCGCTCCAGTGGTTACACTGATGGGTTTTGTCCACATAGAGACATGTGCAGGCGCTAGATAAAAACATCACTGCTCGAGTCAACCTGTCCAATTCTTTCGGCTGAATACCTGCAGGGCAGAAAGGAGGAGGAGGAGGATGAGGAAGCCTAATATACTACAAAGAAGCTTTACATTCTTACATGGAGGCCAGATAGAAGACTCTTAGCCAATCATAAGATTCTAGGATGGCGTTTGTTATAGAAATCTTAGAATTAAGGATGAAATTAAATAGAAATTATAGTTGATGCAATAATTCAGTTTTCTACTTTTTCAATATTTTATGCATTTTATTTAACATATTAGCAATAATTATTTTATGTATTATATTTATTTTTATATTTATTTTTTATTTTTATAGATGTATATACTTAAAACATTAAAAAATGTATTCAGAAAGGGAACATTAAATTGCTTTAAAGTGACAGTAAAGACATGTATTATATTACAAAAGATTTATATTAAAATAAAGGCTATAGTCTTTAAAGAATCCTCAAAAAGTAGAACTGAGCACCAATAATAAGCACAAAATCAGCATCATCATAATTATTTCTGAAAGATCATGTGACGCTGACTGAAAATTCAGCATTGTCATCACAGGAATGATTTAAAAAATATACAGAGGTGGAAAGTAACGAATTACATTTACTCGCGTTACTGTAATTGAGTAGCTTTTTTGTGTACTAATACTTTTTAAAGTAATTTTTTAAATCTGTAATTTTACTTTTACTTAAGTATATTTTGTTTGAAGTATTGTACTTCGCTACATTTTGAAACACATTAATTACTGAGTAAAAAAAAAAAAAAAAAAAAAAAAAATCGCTCCCTGGAAACTACGTCAGTAAATAATGGGCAGGAGGGCAAACTGGCGCTAAAATCACAAGAAAGATGCAGACGGTCAAAACAGGCGTTAGTGGTGCAGACACCGCTGAAAACGAAACCCCGTCATATTCTGCAGTTGAACTCGAAGGAAATGAAGTGAACCCCTGGTCATATGTATGCTCTATTATGCAGTGTAAGCTGTACTTGCCTAGGAAGACCAAACTAGCAGCTTATAAAATCTCGACAAAACATCAACCCTGCGCAAGAATGTAGAGGTAAGCTAAATAATTGCATCGTTGCATTGGTGGTTAAAATGAAGCTTTGACATTTTAGCAAGAGGTTTTGCACAAATTAGCTAAAAAGACCGTGGTGAGGAGTGTGCTATTTTTGTTTTAATGATGTGCGCGCGCATTTATAGTGCGTTCTTTCACTGTGTGATTCAGTCTCCTAAAATGCATTTAGAATGATCACAAAATTGAAGATATAGGGGCAGAAAATTCACATATTTATATAATTTCATATATTAAATCAAAATCACACAAAGAATGCCATCGTTTCCTCCAAAAATCATCATGAATATATACATACATATATATAACAGTTCAGTAAACAAGTTAATTAAGAGACTTGCGTTTTAGACACCATATTGCCTTTTTAGCTCTATTTCTACAACAGAAAATAATTCCAAACACAGCCACCAAAGCACAGTTTTGCGTCTCTGAGCAACGTGACATGTTTCGTTCCTGAATGAATCAACCGTTTAAATAATTCGGTTCAATCGCAATGACTCACTTATTAACAGTGACTTGCTGACAGATACTGGCCATTTTAATTTCACATTTAAAGTATCTTTTGATTTTTTTTTTAATAATTAATTTCTTATCATTTCAAATGAGTATTCAACATTTTATGTCTTGTATATCAAAACATTATTCATGCATTTGTAACTGCAGGTTAAATGCATTCTTGTCCTGCACTAAACAGTGTAATACATCTAAATGCCACTTCCAATGAATCTTCTGCATTTCCTCTGCATTAAAAGATGAGTTTGTTGATACTGATTTGCCTGTTAACAGCCCAAATGTTTTATTATTCTAAATAACTGATTCCTTTAATTAAAAACAACTAGTTTGAGATTAATAGACTTATCCCAGGGGTGTCAAACTCAGTTCCTGGAGGGCCATAGCCCTGCAGAGTTTAGTTCTAACCCTGCTCCAGCACACATATCATGTAGTTTTCAAATAAACCTAAATGATTAGATTAGCTGGATCAGGTGTGTTTAATTAGGGTTATATCTAAACTTTGCAGGACTGTGGCCCTCCAGGAACTGAGTTTGACACCCTTGGTCTGTCCCATTTTTGACTCCCTCCCACTGTTAAAATGTAACTAAGTAATTTTTACTCTGAGTAAAGTTTAAATGAGCTACTTTTTACTTTTACTTG